>NW_024883069.1:0-143665 GCF_019059575.1 Amphibalanus amphitrite | reverse complement strand
TTAGTCGAGATACGCACGGTGAATATTTCCATCGGCGCTGATCAGAATCTTTAAAACGGAGGACCCCCACGCTCATTAACTGCACGTCAATCGGCCGTGTTTCACTTTTCCCAGATCTACGTCAAACTATACGTATTTAAAACTACAGATTCTACAGCCGAATCTTCAAACTGGGGGTACCCTCGCTCATTACAGCGCGTGAATTAAGGCGTCTGTCCACGTAATGCAAAGTGAATGCGTCTGTCCGAGCCTATCTCGCAAGCCCCAAGAGAAAAAGCTCGCTGCAAAAACTGAACGCTTCAAAAAACCCGCAATCCTACTCAAATAGTATATTAACTAGTGGATCCTGGCTTGCTTCGCGGCGCAAAAGGTTATAAAATCATGAGGCATAAAATTTGGGATCGAATGGTGTTTGGCCCGTGTCGATCGGTTTTCTAGAAACTGAGATAATCGCGAAAACCTGTTCAGGCTGCAAAAGTAGGTATTCGGTATTTGCTTGATACTTGGGAAGTACTTCGTAATTGCTTGGTACTTGCAAAAGTACTTGGTACTTGCTTAACATTTGCCAAAGTACTCGGTACTTGCAAAAGTGGTACTTGCTTGGTACTGCAAAAGTACTTGGTACTTGCTTGGTGCTCGCAAAAGCACTTGGTACTTTCAACTGATCGATCGGCGCTTGTCTGGTGTCGATCTGACATCTAGAAGCTGAGATATAAGTAACAACGAAATGCTGTCAGCCGCCAGTGACGTCATATGAACTGTCGGCCACCAGTGAAGTCACGGCGGTTGTCTGCCGCTTCGCCGTTTCTGTGGCCTGCTTGCGGTTCCATAGTGTGTGTCTCAACATCACGTACCTACTTGAGATCTCATCTTGCTGACATGTTCAGGGAGGGGGGGGGGGGGTTCAGAATATATCATAACATTGCATTCTTGGTATTTGTGCAAAGTCGTGATTCACTTGAAAATATAACGGTGGTGCCGTACTCTGATCGCTGGGAGATATTGCGATCTGACATCTAGAAGCTGAGATATAAGTAACAACGAAATGCTGTCAGCCGCCAGTGACGTCATATGAACTGTCGGCCACCAGTGAAGTCACGGCGGTTGTCTGCCGCTTCGCCGTTTCTGTGGCCTGCTTGCGGTTCCATAGTGTGTGTCTCAACATCACGTACCTACTTGAGATCTCATCTTGCTGACATGTTCAGGGAGGGGGGGGGGGTTCAGAATATATCATAACATTGCATTCTTGGTATTTGTGCAAAAGTCGTGATTCACTTGAAAATATAACGGTGGTGCCGTACTCTGATCGCTGGGAGATATTGCAAATGCATCACATGAGTTGATCATGCACTGCCGTCTGCCGGTGGCCAGGAAAAAGTTGTTCTGATGATTGCATTTGAATCACTTGAAAATATTACGGAAACTGAGAATATGCGCTGCCGGCGGCCGGCGAAATACCCAAGAAAGATGATAATTCCATCGTAAGCCGCACGGACGGCTGGTGGCCGCAATAATGTTAATCACGCACCGTTACCTGGCCTGGGCCTTAGCTTGCAGGCGTTCCTTATAAATAACTTATTTAGAAGACTAATCAGCTTGGACGTTTCAAGATCGTACCAATATAACGATCGTTTGCACAAAATGCTGACCGAAATAGTGAATACTGATAGTTCCATTGCGGTTCCATAGCGTGTGTCTCAACAATCTCCGTAAAATTCTAGCTCTTTTATCATTCTCATTCAAGTTATTCGCGTTTATTTGGTTTTCAATACTCATGAGCGACAAATCTGACATTTGCCATCTAGCGGCGGAGGGCAGAGCTAGTCGCAGACAGACGCCTGGTCGCGGACAGACGCGGCTCCCTGCTGAAAAACCTCGACGGGCCTGCCATCTACCGGGCGCCGTCTCCGCGCTGTGATCGGCTATATTTCTTTCGGGACGCGTAAATGGCGAAAGTTTATTGGTCTCACCGGGGCTATTGAAGACACTCTTTGTCACGGTATCATTCGTTTTTATAAACGTGCTTTGTGTGCGCCGTATCGAAGGATAATATCGGTAGGCCAAAGGTAGAGCTTCAAATCCTACCGATAGATGGCGCAAACTACAGTTGGTAAAATCGGAACCTGTTTTTCACGAATGGCTGGTGCATGTTTGGAGCTAAGGCAAAAGCGTGCATAGCGTAGAGTGGCCAACTATGTCACGATAATATCTAGACTAATTACAGTGTCGTACGTTGGTCGTGCTCACTACAGGGCGCCGCAGAGCGTCGAACGGAGAGAGGAACTCCTCACCCGGTTAAAATATAGTCTGAGATTCTCGTTCTGAAAGTCATCAAATCCACGGCAAATAGTTGTGGAACTAGGGGATCCTGGCTTGCTTCGCGGCGCAAAAGGTTATGAAATGATGAGGCATAAAATTTGGGATCGAATGGTGTTTGTCCCGTGTCGATCGGTTTTCTAGAAGCTAAGATAATCGCAAAAAACCTGTTCGACTTGCAAAAATACTTGGTATTTGCTTGGTACTTGCAAAAGTACTTGGTACTTGCTTGGTATTGGCAAAGGTACTTGGTACTTGGTATCTGGAACATGCAAAAAGTACTTGGTACTGGCTTGGTACTTGCTTGGTACCGGGTTCGCCGGGTAGGAAAACTTGCCACTCTACTCCCGACCCCCCCCCCCCAGTTCCCAGTCCCCCCAGATTTGGTATCGATCGGTGTTTGTCCGGTGTGAATCGGTCGTGAATTAGTCGAGATACGCACGGTGAATTATTTCCATCGGCGCTGATCAGAATCTTTAAAACGGAGGACCCCACGCTCATTAACTGCACGTCAATCGGCCGTGTTTCACTTTTCCCAGATCTACGTCAAACTATACGTATTTAAAACTACAGATTCTACAGCCGAATCTTCAAACTGGGGGTACCCTCGCTCATTACAGCGCGTGAATTAAGGCGTCTGTCCACGTAATGCAAAGTGAATGCGTCTGTCCGAGCCTATCTCGCAAGCCCCAAGAGAAAAAGCTCGCTGCAAAAACTGAACGCTTCAAAAAACCCGCAATCCTACTCAAATAGTATATTAACAAGCGGCTGCGCCACTTGCTTCGCGGCGTAGCCAGAAAATGCGGCACCAGCCAACTTGCTTTCGAATGGTGTTTGATTTAAATCGATCTGCCGTCTGGAAGCAGAAATATGGACGGGAACGTGCGGAGGAAATTTTTGAACATAATAACTATTCTGAGGGCTTAGTTGGATGAAATTTGGGTCATACGGGGTCAAGTCAGGTCAAGTTGGTCATCTTTGGTCACACTGGGTCAGGCCATGTCACCTTCGGTCAGGCCAGGTTGCATAGGTTACCACGTCACATTGGATCGGCCTGGGCCATACTTCTACTGCTTCTACCCATACCACTACTCCTACCACTACCCCTACCACTACCCCTACCACTACTCCTACCACTACCCCTAACACTACCCCTACCACTACCCCTACCCCTACCACTACCCCTACCCCTACCCCTACCCCTACCCTTATCCCTACCCCTACCACTACCACTACCCCTACTACTACCCCTACCCCTAACACTACCCCTAACCCTACCCCTACCCCTACCTCTACCACTACCACTACCACTATGGGGTGCCTGCTGCATCGCTCAGAGGAAACGCATCCAAAAGGTGCTGAATTTCGGCGCACGTGTCGTGTCTGGCCTCAGCCGAAGAGATCACATGACTCCTGTGCTTAACGAGCTGGGTTGGAAGTGTGTGGACGACTTGATTCGTGACAGTGACGTAGCTGTGGTTAGTCGCCTACTTACTATGGACAGTGCACCACAAATCCTGCGGAGCAAGTTGGTGCTCAGCTCCGACGAGTCAGCTCGCACCACGCGTGCGACCGAGCGGGGACAGCTGCGTCTGCCCCGGGTCCGAACCGAGTTCGGCCGTCGTGGATTTTTGTTTCGCGCCAGCCAGCACTGGAACGAGTCCTCAGGAGCGCGTCAACAGTAGGTGTGGTCGACTGGTTAGTGTACCGGAAGATGTCTTAGATGTGTATTTTACTCTGTGGTTTCACTTCTATCCGGTTTTACTGAAGTGTTTTATCCAGATGTGTTTTCGCATGTATACGACGTGGTCACCACAAAACCCATGTAATGGAGGGACCTAATAAAATTGTATTGTATTGTATTGTATTGCACTACCCCTACTACTACCCCTACCATTACCACTACCCTACTACTACTACTACTCCTACTACTACCCCTACCACTACCCCTACTACTACCCCTAACACTACCCCTAACACTACCCCTAACACTACCACTACCCCTACCGCTACTCCTACCAATACTACTACCACTACACCTACCACTACCACTGGGTCATGTGAGGTCACAGACCATCAGATAAACTGATAAAATAAAAAAGAGTTCCTAACCATGCTCCTACTCGCGTCATTCCATTATTCTTAACCGTATTTGATGGAACTGGCGCCTTGTGACAAATGTGGCGCGTTGCGACACACGTGGCGCATTTGTATCTGTCATTTTGTCATGCATCCTTCCACCGAATTGCACCTTTATCGGACCATATTTGACAAAGTTGTGCGATTTGCGGCAAAAAAAAGCGCATGTGCACAAATGTGGCGCACTGCGGCAAACGCGGTGCATTCGGTTAAGCGCATTGAAAACTGTCTTTATTTACCGAAAATCAACACCTTCATTCGCCTCTGTTTATCAAAATAAATAACTTGGACAATCTGCAAATGAGAGGCACCCGCCGCCGATCGTCATGCATTTTATTGTCAAAGGCGATTGAACCCGGCTGCCGATGCCTTGAAGCCGGCTTGAGAACCGAGCAAAATTCTAAGGAAATACGCATTTTTCCAGCGCGTGTCACGTGCGACCCATCCACTCCTCGACATTCGGACCTCGACACTGCACGTGCGCGTGACGTCATCAACACACTGCGAAAATTTCAGCCCCCTCGACCGTACCGTTTGACCTGCGCACGGCGTCAAAGCACACCTCTGCACGGTGCAAACAGACAGAAACACAGACAGAGTTTCATTTCACAAATAGTATAGTAGACAAGCGGCTGCGCCACTTGCTTCGCGGCGTAGCCATAAAATACGCTGCAGCCAGTTCGCTTTCGAATGGTGTTTGATTCATACCGATGAGCCGTCTGGAGGCAGATACATAAAGGATTATTATGATGGCTTAGTTGGATAAAATTTGGGTCATACGGGGTCAAGTCAGTCGGTCATCCCTGGTCACACTGGGTCAGGTCAGGTCACCTTCGGTCAGGCCAGGTCGTATAGGTCACCACGTCACATTGGATCGGCCTGTACCACACTTCTACTAATTCTACCCATACCACTACTCCTACCACTACCCCTACCACTACCCCTACCATACCCCTACCACTACCCCTACCCCTACCCCTACCCCTACCCCTACCACTACCCCTACCCCTACCCCTACCACTACCCCTACCCCTACTACTACCCCTACCCCTACCCCTACTACTACCCCTACCACTACCCCTACCACTACCCCTACTACTACCCCTAACACTACCCCTACCACTACCCCTACCCCTAATACTACCACTACCCCTACCGCTACTCCTACCAATACTACTACCACTACACCTACCACTACCACTGGGCCATGTGAGGTCACAGGCTATAAGATAAACTGATAAACTAAAAAAAAGAGTTCCTAACCTTGCTCCTATCGTTTCATTCCATTATTCTTAGTCGTATGTGGTGGAAATGGCGCGTTGTGACAAATGTGGCGCATTGCGACAAAAGTGGTGCATTTGTAATTGTCGTTTTGCCATGCATCCTTCCACCGAATTGCACCTTTATATCGGACAATATTTGACAAAGCTGTGCAATTTGCGACAAAAATGGCGCTTAGGACAAATGTGGCGCATTACGGCAAACGCGGTGCATTTGTATAATCGTGTTACTAACGGTTCCCATTTAGCGAAAATCAACACCTTCATTCGCCTCTGTTAGTCAAAATAAATAAATCGCCAATCTGCAAATGAGAGGCACCCGCTGCCGATCGCCATGCATTTTAGTTGCAAAGTCCAATGAACCCGGCTGCCTATGCCTTGAAGCCGGCTTGAGAACCGAACAATATTCTGAGAAAATGCGCCTTTTCCAGCGCGTGCCACGTGCGAACCATCCACCCCCCGGGACTCGAACCTCGACACTGCACGTGCCCGTGACGTCATCAACACGCTGCGAAAATTTCAGCCCCCTCGACCGCACCGTTTGACCTGTGCACGGCGTCAAAGCACCCCTCTGCACGGTGCAAACACACACACAGAAAGACAGAGTTTCATTTCACAAATAGTATAGTAGATTTAAAAATCGTTAGATCTCCGCTGACGTCACAAATTCTAAGGGGGCATACCAATGCATTAGCCCCTTAGAATCCGAAAACTGCAAGTTTGAAATTCCATATCTCCGAATTAAAGCATTTTTCGATGTTGTGAATGCCCAAACCGGTATTTTCAGGCCATGGCCACCAATTTGGCTATCTCAACTCAAAACTAATGTTAAGGTGGGAGGGTCCCTTTAAGGCTGACCGCCAAATACCCGCCACACGACAAGTTTTGCTTCTCGAACCCGCCAAAAACCCTGCGGGTTTTCAAAACCCGCAGAAAGCGGGTTCGCGGGTTCAAAAGTGGCATCTCTAGTACCTACGTATATTTTTTAGCTGATTTATTTTTTTGGCAACCTAACAATATAAAGTGGCCAGAATCCGGGGAGAGAGTAGGATTTGGGGGTAGGTAAGGTTCTGCAGACGCCATCTTAACAAAAATCTAATGGCACTGCCCCCCCCCCCCTTCAGATGCCCCTGAATCCGCCCTTGCCCCGAACTTTATTCCCCCACTCGACTTTTCCTGTAAAAGTAACCCTGCCCCCATTAATTTGACATCTTTTGAACTTTGAAGCAAAAATTTGGACCTAGCTTCCTTGATAACGTCTCAGGGCCGATTTTTTCTTGACTCCTGCATGACAAACTTCGGTGTCACAGACATGACCTTCAACCAGCGGCCAAAAATAGTTTTAGAGATCAAAACAAATTACGAGCACGGTTGTGTAGCATTTGACCTAGAAAACAATACTTAAGTAGCTTTGGTGACCTGAGGTCAGAGGTCAGGTCAACGACCCCGAGCTGGGGCTTTAGTTTTTTTTCGCAAATAACTTCAACAAAAATGGTCCTAGAGCTACGGCAGTGGTACCTTCGCATTTGTCTCGTCGAGACCGCGTCGAATGACAAATATTGTTTGGAAAAGGTCAAGTTTTATGTTGACCTCATATGACCTCGAATGACCTCTGGTTGACTTTGACACATGAAAGGTCGTTTGTGATGATTTCGTAGCCGCTGATCACGATTGTGGCATCCATTTTGCTGTAAGCATTCATTTAGAGCCTCAGGATGGCAAAACGTGTCTTAATTATTAGGTTATAATTATTAGGTCCGGGCGCCCAAAAAACCCAATTCATCATCATCATCATCATAATTATTAGGTATGCCTGACTTCAATAAGTGAAATAGCCTCTAGCAAGGATAGCCTCTCTTGTAACTTTGACTTTGTAGCAGTCTTGTATCGTAAGCTTAAGTACAAATAGAGGTCCGCTAAGCTTAAAAATTCAAGACATCTCGGAATGTAGTATACAAGATATATGAAAAAGTGCAAAGTTTGTGGTCAATTTTGAGCATGACCGTGACATTGAATTTGAATGTTATGCACATCATCGGAATCTCCAGACTCTCTTCTTTCGTTTAACATCCATTTTAGCCGGTTTTATGCACCATACTGTCCTCTGGAACACGTACCACTACAGAAGTGTCGGTTTTTGCCTTTGACCTTGACTTCTGACCTTGAACATTGACCTGAGGTCAAAAAGTTGAGGTGCTTTAGAATCTTTTCGTAGGTAGGTACCTTTTGTTTGGTACCATTTTTGTTTCCGTAGCTGCCTTATTTACGGAGTTAGACAGGTGGGGGGGGGGGCTACCCCCGGACTGCGGTGGTCGGGATTACCCCCCGGGCCCGGCCGGGTTAAGGTCGCGAGCAAATAAAACTATAAAACTAGATTGCGAGACACAAACCTGTGAAAACGTTGTTGTTTGTTGAGATGTAAAATGGTGTAGGTAGGTACTCCTCAAAACAATAGTCAGTACCTACTATGTATTTCAGACCCCATGAGACCCTGTTTTTCGGCGATAATTTCTTCAGTTTTTGTCTAATTGGCTGGAAATTTTGACATTAGACATTTCAGCTCAAGCGCCGATTTTCATCAATATGGTCTCTTAACAAAATGTCAATATTTAGAGCACTTGTCATTGGCTCGTAATGCTAATTAGATTTTGCACCCGGATAGAGGCTCGTTCGCTACCGCAGCGGATTGGATGGGAGCGCTGGCCAATCACGTTGCGCCGGGCCCAACTAAGCTCCGCCCACTGGCGGTGACCGCGCTGGGTCTATGCAGGCTCAGTCGGCGGCAGCACCGCGGAGAGGTCGCAGGGGGGCCGTGCACTGGAAACATACATGGAATCGACAGGAAGTGCTTGAGCGAAAGCTTGCTCTTCATTTGGGGGAGTTGGTAACCGCTTCTCTCTTTTTGGTATATCAACACCGATCCAGCTCAGAATATGAAGAATAATCAAAATGGGGATATTAACCTCCCCAGAACCAACATTAAATAGAGAGCTGAGTCATGCACTATCTGAATATCTGAATGAATGCACATTCTGGCGCCTACCTCATGGTCAGGTCGTGCCAATATTCTGTCACCTATGACATCATGCGAAGCCTCTGCACTACTTGAAAATATCGATATGGTTGGCTGCGTCAATTGCTGTTTCTGAAGACGCTGTTATACCTAACTATGCAGAAAAAAACAGCAGGATTATTAGTCGCGAGCACTTCCGATTGCCTCAGACATCGCTCCACGAGCTGTGTTCGTTATTCGGGAAGCGTTGAGAAGGGAGCAGAAATGTGATGTGCGCAGGGGCGTCGCCACGGATTTTTGAGTGGGGGGTCGGGTTTTTAGTCTTCACCCGATGGGTAGGGGTGTGTTTTTTTTTTTGCCACACTTCCCAGTTTTGTGCGTGCGTATGTGTGTGTGTGCGCGTCTAACAAATCGACGCGCAGCGCCGCCAAATTTGGTATAACCTATTAGGTAGGTATACCTACCTACATCACTTGCGTAAACAATATCACTGGTCACTTAACCCTCGCCCGTATTGGTGTTTTTTTTTCAGCCGCGAACGTATAAGGGGGGGGGGGTCCGTTGGACCCCCCTTGCCGTTTCGCCCCTGATCGATCTAGAGCTTCGCGGAAAAAAACGAGCGTGTTGCCCGTGACGAGAGGAAGTCGATGATACCCAATTTTAAGGTCCTAGGTCATTGGTTGACCTTGCAGGTCAGGTCAATGACCCCAAAGGCGGGAAAATCGGGACCTGTTAGAACGTCGTAAAGTGTGGCTGCTATGGGGTTTTTCGGGGTGCTGATCACGAATATCATGTTAGTTTTGATCACAGATGATGTCTTCATGTATTTAGGCCAGGTCGGGTCAGGCCAGGTCAGGTCAACCAGTAAGGGTATTCGTAGTAGGTGGCAACCGCCTCTGACAGCTTCGTAACATGTTACGAAGGCACCAAAACTACTTCGTAAATGTTCATATGGTTGCTAAATTCGAATTCAGCTCCAAAAACTGGCCTAGAAACATGTAAAACTCGAAAAAGTGAACCGAGGTCATCAAAGGTCAATGACCTGACCTGACCTTCAGGTGACCTTGACACCCACCCTAATGCATGGGGCAACATCATATCACATGTTTGAACGCTTGAAACCACGAAAAGACTGCAAACGCGCGGCTAATGCGAGCCGACATACGCCGAATCGCGATTCCAGCCAAACATGGTCTCGAAAAGTAGGTCACAGGTCAAAGGTCATTTGGGTCAGGGTCATGAAATTTTCAGGGTAGGTGTGAAATTGATGAAAGCGAGGGTACTGAAAGTTTCGTCGCGATCGGCCGCTTTTTACGCGAGTTATTCGCGAAAAACCATGGGGGGGGGGGTCCGTTCGACCCCCCCCCTATACGGGCGAGGGTTAAGGTCAGGTCGCCATGTCAAGTTCAGTTATACGGTATACCTCTATAAAACTTTCCCCTCTCGCCATTCTTGTAGCTTTTCTCCCATAACTTTGAAATTTGGTACACTGTATACCTAATGTATGGGGTTATACGTGTCAGCAATTCATGATTCAAACTGAGGATTTACATCTATGATCTGATGGCAGGTCAAATACGTGACCTCATCATTAGAAAATAATGAGAAATTAGAAAAAGCACGAGTGCCTCCTGCTTTGAAAAAGATCGTCAGAAACGCAAAATATCTTTGGAGCCATGAAAAATCAGCTCATCATTGCCAGGGACAGGGTGCAACTTATGGCGAGTGATGACTCGAAAGATCATTAGTGGAAATGTCCATCGATGGACACCAGCATTTTTTTTCTACAACTTTTGACGAAGACGCGGTAGAGCGATGACAGTAGAGATGCCACTTTTGAACCCGCGAACCCGCTTTCTGCGGGTTTTGAAAACCCGCAGGGTTTTTGGCGGGTTCGAGAAGCAAAACTTGTCGTGTGGCGGGTATTTGGCGGTCAGCCTTAAAGGGACCCTCCCACCTTAACATTAGTTTTGAGTTGAGATAGCCAAATAGGCCATGGCCTGAAAATACCGGTTTGGGCATTCACAACATCGAAAAATGCTTTAATTCGGAGATATGGAATTTCAAACTTGCATTTTTCGGATTCTAAGGGGCTAATGCATTGGTATGCCCCCTTAGAATTTGTGACGTCAGCGGAGATCTAACGATTTTTAAATCTATATTACTATTTGAGGAGGGTGCGTCTGTCCGTTACCGAGGTCCCGACTTGGTGGTGCTTTGCGTGGACTACAGGCCAGACCGTTGCACCTAGCGCGGTGAAATTTGCACAACTTATAGATCAAGGATGCGCGACGTGCCTTTGAGGGGTCTGACCTCGATCGGGTTGATAGGGAGCGCGTGGCGCGTGCTCAAAAAGTGCAAATTCGCGTCATAGACTTTACATGTATAAATCAGCGTGCAAAATCGGGCGAAAACGGCTAAATTTGCCCGACACGAGTCCGGTCCCCGTGCAATATTTCGGCAACCGGGCGCCCGATTGACACGGGGAAAACAGCATCGGGTACAGAATTGAACGGGCTATTGAATGGTGTGCAATGCAGAGGATGGCACGTGCCACGTGCACCCGTGAGGGTACTTTTGTTGAAAAAATTGCGGTTTTTGACGAATTTTAGAATTGATTTTATTTTTAGGTGATCGTTAAACTGAGCGAGTTGGAACAACGTCTGTTGGCAAGATAAATGTACCGCCTCTAATGGGAAAATTGTGAATAGCTAATTGAGCGACGCCAAGGTGGTACAAATCGCTGAAGAAAATGGTGTTTGTCGATGATGTGCAACTTTATTATTCACACGGGTTTTGCTGCATAACCTGATATGTTTCGCAATTGAAACTGGTACCGTTTGAAAGAGCATTCAATTTTGTCCAAGATACACCCAACATTTTTGCATGACAAGCAACAATATTCTAAAAAATGCAAATGTTTCAAACCACTACATAGCCATTTTTACCGAAAATCATCGATGGCCCTCAAAAGACTTCACGCCAGTTTTCGAATCATTCTTAAGTAGAACGCATGATAATACGATACGGGCACCTCGATGCGATGTATCTTTTTGTTTTATTACAAAATGCTTGGCCGTCAAAAAGCAATCGAACGAAATGGATACCAACCAAACCGACACAGACCAACCCAATACCCACGGGTCAAAAATAACCCTTCTTCGCGTTGCGGAGCACGTGGGTAACCCTAGTCTTTTACTAAAACGTTTGGCAGCACGCGGTGGTATATGCTGCTTTGCGCGCAACAAATGCCGCACTTTCAAATAAAGTCGCTAGGAGCAGCGGAGACCCCGAAAAGTAAACAAAAGTAAAAGTCTAATATCTTGAAAACCGGTGAATATTTTTCGATGAAATTTGGTAGATATTCATTTTTGCTCTTTCTGAACCGAGCGACATCACTTTCATGCCAATTCATTAACTTTTTTGAAGGTGGGAGGGTCCCTTTAAGAACCTATAAATTTATTTTTTTAGATGCAAAACACAATGTCCATTTGCTCAGGTTAACAATACAATATTCATCAAAACAACTTTTAAAACAGAACCAAATATAAAAATATATCAAGGTAGCACATTTCAAATGCAAAACTGAAAACAACCAGCAATAGCATCCACAGTCTAGCAATGACCAAACCAGGGTACAAGCAACAAACTACAAAGCATAAGTAAATGCTGATGAAAGCATTCCATAAAACATAAAAGAACCTGAAAGCAAACTTATAGGAAACTGAACTGAAGTCTATGTGCAGTGTGCACTAGATATACATTATGGAAGAACCCAGACTTTTTTTTCTACACCGCCACCCATGAACAGGTGACCAGGAGTGCCCCCTCCCTCTATCCCAGCGACACACAGAACCTTACGTTAACACCAGAAAACTTAATATGACAAGTCGCGGCACTCCCTGCTAAGAGTAAGGAAAAAAACAAAAGAAGGCGAATATCAGAGGAGTAAGCATGCTGTTAATAGATGGTATAAAAGAAGCAAAGTAGTCACAACTGCAAACAGTTAGTGACTGCCCTCCTACATCCCTGAAACGCCCACTGATGCTCACTCACACAGGGGAATGTTAGTGGGAGGAAGACAACTGAGGGGGATACAGTCATACATACATAGTGGATTGTTGTAGGTAACATCTCTGGTCAAATTCAGGCAGGGTCATTTACTGAGCCTCTGTAGGGCCGTCCAACTAAGCAAGGCTTGTTGTCAGACGGCCCCCAGAGGCCAGTTCCGAAGTGGCTGGTGTAGAAATTAGGACAGGTAAGGCAATAAAGCAATAAAGGCAACATAACGAGACTGGCAGGCGATATCAAAAGACGCAAAAAAAAAAACAAGCAAAAACAAAAACAAAAACAAAGAACACAAAAAATCACATACACACAATGGAAAAGGGGTAACCGAAAAGGAAGGACGGGTAACAGAACTAGCTACTCGATAATAAAGATGTTTTTTGTGTGTATAAAACGTACATACTAATATACATGGAACATATATTGATGAGAAACACTGTATTCAATGAATCAACCATACTGGCTCAGGAAGAAACTTTTGGAGATGTTTTTGATAACGGATTTCGAAGTTGGCACCGTAGAAAGTCTAGGAAATAAAGGTACCATAATTCTGTTCCAAATTCTAGGCCCAGCCCATGATAAAGTATGAGTTTTGTAAACTCTATATGCAAATGACTCATAGAAATGTTTAACGGAACGATTAATTCTAGTAGGTTCGGAGGTTACAAAAAGCTCAGCAATAGCAGATGGCAGGTTCCCATTAAGTTTTCTGTGTAATAGTAATAACATTTGTTGATGCCCAAGATCCCTAAGTTTAAGGAGTTTAAATTTCCTGAATATTGGCGCAGTATGAGCCAGTCTTGGCTGTCCATCGATTATTCTAACAGCTCGTTTCTGAAGTTTTTCTAATTCACTTAAGCTATTTGGATAAGTGTTAGTGTAAATAAAGCAGCAGTAGTTGACATGACTCTGGAAAAGAGAATGATACAATAACAAAAGGTGTTTTGTGCCCAAGAGGTACTTTAACCTATTCATCATTCCAATGTTTCTCGACAATGTTGTTTGTAGTTTGGCTATGTGTGTTTTCCATTTGAGGTCTTCATCAATAAATACACCAAGGTATTTAACAGTGTTTGCACGGACAATTTCAGCACCATCAATTTGAATTGCTAGTTCAAAATCTGTTCGTTTATTGGTATATATCTGATAGTACGTTTTATCAGAGTTTAAAGACAACTGGTTGGAAGCAAACCATTCAGCAACTTTAGGCATTAATGTATTTACTCTAGCTTGAAGTACATTTTCGTTTTCTCCTTCTATGAAAATGGCAGTATCATCAGCATATAAAAGTACAGATATGTGTTCATCACATACGGAGATAAAATCATTTATGTACAATATAAAAAGAAGTGGACCTAAAATAGATCCCTGAGGTACTCCGATGTTTATCGGAAGAATAGATGATTCAATGTCATCAATTTGTACACATTGAGTGCGTTCGTTCAAGTATGATCTTAGCATCATATGTGCTTCATCACATATGCCATATTTATGTAGCTTACAAAGTAATATTTCGATATCAACTGTATCGAAAGCCTTGCGGAGGTCGAGGTAAATTCCGCAAGTGTTCAAGTTACTTTCAAAAGCACTTACAATTTTTTCTTGAAGAATTACGATAGGCATGTACGTACTCATACCTTGCCTAAAGCCAAATTGATTATCACAGATGATGTTATTTTGAGTCAAGTGTTCACTTAAACGAGCATAAATGAGTTTTTCTAGTAATTTCGAGATGACCGGCAGTAAAGAAATTGGTCGGTAGTTATTGAATAACTGTTTGTCCCCAGACTTATAAATGGGCTTAATAACAGCTCTTTTTAATAAGGTGGGAAACACACCTTGGTGAAGGCAGAGATTCATTAAGTGAACAATTTCAGCTATTATTGATGTATATGTTGATTTAAATATCTTTGTATTTATTTTGTCATGACCACTTCCCACATTGCGCATATTGTTCACAATATTTTTTACTTCATTTTCATCTGTCGCAGAGAATCGATGAAGTGGTATTCCTACGTAGTTAGGAAGATAATCCAATGGATTGCATTCAGTTTCTCTTATCTTGCTTTTCAGCTCCTTTCCGATGTTCGTGAAAAATTTGTTAAACATAGTAACTATTTCTTTGGTGTCTTGGACTAGGCCTCTGTTTGTTTTGAATGCCTCAGGTAATTTGATGTTTTCGGAGGAGCCTGTGGACAATTCCTTGATGATATTCCACGTTTCCTTAGAGTCTGATGTTTTAAGTTTAGCTTGGATATATGCTTTCTTTGCTTCTCTTATTATTTTCACAAGTAAATTACGATATTTGCGATACTTATTTGTATTTTCAAGCACCGGCTCTTTATTTTTTAACAGAAATAGTTCATTTTTCCTGGATATCGAGGCCAAGATGCCAGGCGTGATCCAGGGTTTAATTGGTGTGTTTTTTCGCGATGGTACAAAAGTTTTGCTTAACTTTTGTATTCCAACAGAATAAGATCGAATTATTTTTTCATAAGCTAAGTTAGGATCAGTTACATTAGTGAGGTTTTGTAAATCGTTCTGCAAATGCATTTGCAGATCAGTGATTTTATTGTAGTTAAATGATGTGATTTGTTTCTTCGGCCTCATATTTCTTTGTTTATATGTTTTTAAGACAACATATATTGGGAAGTGGTCAGATAAGTCATCGTAAATTACTCCTGTATCCTTGGCCAGTGATATATTGTTACAATATATATTATCTAGCAAAGATAGCCTTGTTTCGCTTTGTCTAGTGGGAAGTGATATCAGGGGAAGAAAGCCAAAGGACAGCATCATGTTAAAGAATAACTCCGCACCATGATCATTTCCTAGCGCACAAAGGTCAAAGTTAAAATCACCAGTGACGATCACAGTGCTGGAAGATGTATCCAGGGAGTCAAATACAGTCGACATCTGCTCACAGAAAAGAGCTGGGCAGGTATCAGGGGGTCTGTAAAACTGCGCAATAACTACCTTGGAACAAGGTAAACAACACTGCAGAATGATTGATTCTGTACCAATGGGACAGTCAATGGAGAGACGTGTGGCAGAAACTACACTAGCCGTACGTACGTATACAGCAGCGCCACCTCCTGTGCGACCTATGCGATTTTGAAAGAATGCTGTATAGTTAGGTATGTTTCGATATTTATCAATATCACTGTGTAACCATGTTTCGGATACACAGATCACGTCCCACTGTATACTAGTTGAGTGCAGAAAAACATTCAGGGCTTCATACTTCTCAGTACTTAAAAGAGAACGAGCATTGAGGTGTAGAATAGAAAGTTTCTCAGAGTTCTGAGAAAATGTTGAGTTGGTATTTGTTGTAACAGTGTAATATTTACAGCTATTTCGTATGAATTCAAATTCATTACTAACAGCATGATCATGAATAGTATCTGTGTCTTGAAATGGATGGAATATCTTTTCGTATAGCAATGACAGTTTATTATCATTGATTCTAGTTAGTGGCATACAACACTAAGTTTAGTTTACACCAGAGTAACTAGAGAAAAAAAAACTTGACAAGCTATCTTTTGTGTTTGGGATGAGTAGGTAGAGTAGATATCAGCATACTAGCACAAATATGCTATTGCTATATCACTATATGATATAAATCTTAGTACATGATTATTAGTTTATTAGTAGCGTACATTTTAAGTAATGTAAATCAATGCCTAACGAATTTGCATAAGTTATATGCAGGACACAATTAATTAAGCTATAATTCGAGTGCCAGGCGCAGCGAGACAGAAGACGACATGCCAGTGTCAATAAAGGCACAATCCGATGATGTAAAAGCTATACTACCGACCTCTGTAGGCGTCTCGCTGCGCCACCTGGCGACCGCCGTGTGGACATGAGCCGGCCAGCGCACCGCCCGGCACTGGCCCGGTCAACAGCCATCGCGCGCAGCGGCGGCACCGCGGCCGCCCCCGGCCCGGACGCCAACACCCCCGGGCGCGCGAACCCCACCCGGCGCGAAGCCCCCCGGAGCCGACCACGGCCGGGGGCACCCACGCAGCGCGCCAGCACCACGAAGGCGCCGCCGACCACAAAACGGGCCAGCGGGCCCCACGCCGGACGGCCAACGCACCAGAAAGGAAAGACCCCAGACCTGGGAGCGACCACGACCCAGCAGCCGCGCACAACCGCCAACTAGACAACCCCGCCGCCGCCCACCCGGGGAGGCGCAAGAACCGCACACCCGACCAGGGAGAGACCGAGGGGCAGCAGCCGAAAAGGGCAGCCACCCCGACCCAACGGGCCGGCAGCCGACCCCCCCCCCCCCGGGCAAGCAGCACGAGGCCATCCAGCCGGCAACCTCAGGATCTGCCTCGCGAGCCCAACCGAGACAGGGCAAGGCCAATATGAAACATATCATGGTGAGATGGACACGATATAAGAACAATATCCACGTCAGGAACCCCCGGGCTGGCTGGAGGATAGTGTGATTTGAAGCAAAACAGTGAGGGACTAGGGCCATCACATACGTAATAGACATACGGTTGGAATAAGATGTATGCATAAAGTTAAGCAAAGTGAGTGTTAGTATGTTCAGAACAGTTTAATATGTGATAGAAAAAAAAACTATCTCATAACAGACCAAAAGAGAGCACCTTGATTTGAAGTTACAGCCTCAGTATGTTTTAACAACATAGATAGGTAGGTATGTACTTTATAAGAGGGTATGCCCTGTGCATAGCCTGTAGCTTATATTCAGTAGAAATGGAGCACATGCTCAGCTGCTCACAGAAGTCAGCCAAACAGCAGGAGGTCAACATTCCAGTCACATATAGTGAAATACACTAACGTTATTTACACTAAGGTAATTTAGCTCTGATGTATGACAAGGATGCTTCTTGGCCAACTCATCATATCATCTCAACTTGACCCATATAAGTAGGCCACTGAGCTGTTTCATCCAGCAGGGTCTTAGTAATAGGTTCTTGACACGATCATACATGCATTCTTCATCACAGCATTCATAAAAAGACCATTCTGCCTGGCCTGGGCGCACGGCCTCATGCATATCCCATACTGTTTAAAAGGATAAAATGACTTATCTGCCAAGCCAGGCACTGCAGTGCTCATTCATTCCTCAGTTCACTGCAGTGCTCAGACACTCCATTCAGATTAAAACTTGGTAAAACAGCCATGAAGGCTAGGCACCGAGGTGCTCATCCATCCATCCATGCAAGGTTAAAAAGGAATCCATTGCTGGTCCTGGTGCCAAAGCACTGGTTCATCATTCATACTATTCACATCATACCACCAATCACCTTGCTTCATTTAGAGGCACCAGGGAGGCACACCATGCAAATGCAAAATATGCACTACACAGTCTTTGCACTGCACTCACAAGGCACCTAATGATGCAACAGCATGTGAGCATGATAATAAGGGTCAGCCATTTTCTCCGTCATCCACCAGAGCCATTGTGAGAATCAAATCTCAAACTTAAATGAGATGTTGAAAATCAGAGCAAACTAGATGGCATGTTTTGCGCTATAACTGTGCGTTTTGATAGATGCGTTTGAGGGGGCATTAGTTTGGGTGTGGGAACTTGTGATTTTTATTTGTCTTATTTTGTCGGAGCTGGATATTTGTTTGAACGGCATGGTATGCTGGTGCTGGTTGCGGGTTGTTGTAGCCTTTCTCATGGTTTGCCTTTATCGAACTCAAACCCACCCTACCCTACCCTAACCTACCCATACCCTACCTTACTTATAACCTACACATAGTTACCCTTCTCATACCCGATTTAAGTAATGTACCAAATTTGAGCGCAATTGGCCCAGCCGTTCTTGAGATATCAAACTGGCCCACTGCACGTGCGCACGCGCTAGCTGAGACTCCAGATGACTTGTGCCAGCCACCTTTCTAAATTGTCCCCAATAGTGAACAAAATTTGAGCGAAATCGGCCCAGCCGTTCTTGAGATGTAGAAGCGGACCCCTCACGTGCGCACGTGCAATCGATCCACCCTACCTGTCAGAAATGACGATGCATCGCCAGGTTATTGTCCCCTCCACCCACAGTCCAAGTTTCAGCGCAATCGGCCCAGTAGTAGCAGAGTTATTCCTAGTACAATAATGTGCTGTTTACTGGTAGGCGCTTATTTTCAGTGTTTGGAATTCCCCTTTGCGGGCGGTGCATTGCAGCCCATGCTTTGAAAGCTTATTGTGAAAATTTGAATGGCCTGCCGGCCATAAGCCATCGATCGGATTTTGTCGAAAAATACCCGTAACGTTAACGAAACACGGTCGTATGTTTGAGTCATTTTCACCAAAGTTTATTGACTTTTCGATAATATTTTGGGTGGATATTGTTCAGAAAAGAATGCTCTTTCCGAATATGTAGGTTTCATAGCGATTGATCAGCGTTTTCAATACGTTTTGATGTTGTAAAGGACGTCGCGCTCCGCGCGAATCAAATTTTCAAATTAATTTTTCATTATTAAGGAAATGGTACGGATAATCAGTTTTTGTTTGCTATTCTCTGATAACACATACATTTGTCTGCAAAATGATACAACACCGATTTCATTCCGTCAAGCCGTTTTCCAGCGGCATCGATTTTCCCGTCACAATGCACGAAATCGGTCATTTTTTCGCAACTGGGGGTACTGTCTTGCACGTGGCGCGTGCTATGCTATGAAACCATATCGATACGCTAGTTCCATCTCTCCTCTATCCAGTGGTGACAACCGCTTCTCGCTGCAATCACCCGTTGCCGAGATATCAAGCCGGAAAGCGAGCCGTGTCGGCCCGATTTTCGGCCGACCGCCGCTCTCGCCGACACCATGCTATCCCTATGGGAGCACCCTTTTGCACGTGCTGACGGCGCACCCCTGGTCCGATCACGCCCAAATTTTAATACAAAGGCCGCCCACGCCCACAGATTCGGCATGCCAAATTTCACGCCGATACGCGGCGCCTTTCAGGCGCAATAAGACACATAAGGCATGACGGATTACGCACGCACGCACGGACAACTTATAATTCATAATATAGATGCCACATGTTACTTTATTTGCGTCTGGTCGGCATAAAAAAGAGCTATCAGCTAAACAAAATTTGATGCAATGCAAATTCATTAATTACCTATCCTACTCTATGTTCTGTCCCACCCTATATTACGAAAATAACACCAATTACCCTTACAAAAAATCAAAATATTGACTGGCATGCGGCCCAAACATAACGCAATACAAAACTGGCGCAGTTCCGACATTCTGACAAGGATTGGCATTTGACTGCGTCATTTTTGGTCTTTGAGGCGAAGGAAAGCTGACTTGATGACGCAAAAATAATTTTACAATCAATTTTTCTGTTTTGGTTTTTGAATGCCTCAAAATAGCAGTTATACATGTTACAAAACCACGTAGCTGGTCGCATTTATTTCTTTTGTCTTTTTACTTGTCATTTGTATGCCGAGCAGTGTTCCATTTTTCAGACTTTTTGGTGGCAAATCACGCCTGATGGGAAAAATATTTTCATCCCTAAAATATGAATGAATGACTTTACTTCATCTCTGAAAAAGGTTTCATGCATTCGAACAGCCAGTTTACATGTCACTTGACAGTTGATGCACCCACGTCCTTTTGTTTCATACCCTGTCAAGATCCAGACATGAAATCCTGGTTTATCAGTTGGCATAAAAATTAGCATTACACCATTTTGCAAGAATACTTCAGTTATTTACTTTCTTTTTTCTCATCCTAGGATTTTTTTCTTCATCAGCACACCCAACCAAAATCCAATTTTAGAACACTGATGCCGAGAGATGACCAGCCGGAGAGCATTACCAAGACCATCTTTAAAATTATTACATTTAATTTAGTATTTGCTGTCTCTTTTTTTAACAGGTGATTAAATCTGAATTGTAAAACTTTAGCTGTTGTGTAAAATAACTTTATCAGAATGGCACATGAATATGCATTATACAACGGTGTTTTCGCAACAAGTTCGCACTAACTACGGCTGCAATAATTTAGTCGCTGTAACATTCTTTGCAATCAGCTGTTGGTAACGCTTCTGACGCATGTTTCCAGAAACGCGTGGTTCATTGGTGGTTAGTTGGTTTTTGCTGGGATTTTGCATGATTTGTTTTATGTGTAGATCGACTGGATACTCATTATTCAACGTGTCACTATTTATTTTTAAAGGGACCCTCCCACCTTAACATTAGATTTGAGTTCAGATAGCCAAAATGGGGTCCCTGGCTCACAATTACCGGTTTCGGCACTCACAACATCGAGAAATGCCTTAAATCGGAAATATTGAATTTCAAAATTGCAGCATTTTGATTCAGAGGGGCTACTGCTTAGGAATACCCCTCTGAATGTGTGACGTCAGCGCAAATATCTAACGATTTTTAAATGTTTGACTAAAACGTTTTGTAGCACGCGGTGGTATATGCTATTTGCGCGCAACATCTGCCGCAAACGCCGCACATCTAAAATAAAGTCGCTAGAAACAGCGGAGATCCCAAAAAAGTAAACAAAAGTAAAAGTCTAATATCTTGAAAACCGGTGAATATTTTTCGGTGAAATTTGGTAGATATTCGTTTTCGCTCTTTCTGAACCGAGCAACATCACTTTCATGCCAATTCATAAACTTTTTTGAAGGTGGGAGGGTCCCTTTAACTGGAAATCGCATATCTTTTTATATCAACATTCATTTTGATAACAATATCATTCTAGAAGCCTAATATTGAGAGGGAGCTAGAGTGAAATTTTGATCCTCAGCCAATGCTGAAGGGTAAGGTGAGAGAAAGATTTTACTGAACTCTTTTCAGAAAGGAATTTCAAATGTATTGATGCATTATTCATTTTCCACTATCCAGTGTGCACTTCCTGAGGACTTAGCATAGAAATTTCAAGTCCTTACTATTTGTTTGGCTGCCTTTTTCTGCACAGCAATGAAGCAAGTAAGGTTTATATAGCTCTAGCATTGACCCAGCTGTATTTTTTTCTTGCAAAAGCAGGTTTTTAAAATTGCGGTTTTTTTGCGGGCTCTGCTCAGCCAAAATCAGCTTGCGGGTAGTTGTGGTTGGGCAAGGGGTAGCTGCGGGGCGGGGCGGGTAATGAAACTGTAAATTTGTGGCATCTCTAGATGATGTTATGTTTTGGTTCGTTTGAGTGAAAGAGCACACAATCAATGAAAAACGCGATTTATTTACTGCGATACGTTCAGGCCGAAAGAGTGTCCAAAAGATAACAAGTATGGCGAGCGCCGCGCCTAGTCGCCCGCGCCAGCTCTGCCGCTCCGCGCGCACCGTCAGCTGGCGGCGGCAGAGGCGCTCACAGGCACGGAGCCGGGGCGGCCAGCGGTGGCGGCGGCAGGGGCGCGCGCAGGCGCGGCCAGCAGCCGTGCGGGGGTTGGACCATAATACAACACCTCCCCCCCAAGACGATCACATCGTCTTCACTCCAAGGCGCCACAGCGGACCCTCCGGGGTCCGGGCGCACAAGGCCACCGCAGCGCGGTGCAGACGGCGGCGCCTGCGCTCTCTTCCGCGGCGTCTCGGGCGCTTCTTGCAGCGGACGCGCCCGCCGTCGCACGGGGAGGTCCGCGGCAGGCGTCGCTCCGGTGTCGGTGGCGGCCACGGGTCGCGGTCAGCGGCGGCTCTGGTCACCCCTAGACTCGGGTCCACGAACGGCGGCAGACCCGCGTCGCACTCCGTATCCCGCTCAGCGAGCATAGCTGCGACGGCAGCTGCGTGAAGCGGGTCCTCAGCGTCCTCCCACACCTCGTCATCGACGGTCGGACCGAGCAGGTCATCCACCACCTCGACCGAGTGGAGGGTGGTGTTACCGAGGTTCGTGTCACCGCGCCGGTCGGACTTGTCACCGGCGGACACGCATCCCTGCGGCGTACGGAGGAGCGCGGCGGCGTGAGCCGCTACCATTTGTTCGGGCGGGTCTCCGTCCCCACCCCGTACTGGCAGGCCTCCCGCCAGCGGCGGCGAGGCTCCGTAGGCGTCAGCCAGCTCGGTAGGCTGCGCCGTATGACTACAGCCGGCTTGGCCGGTGCCCGCCGGCGGCGGCGACTCGGCGGTGATGGCGGCTGGGCCTCCATCCGTGCTTCGAGCTGCGGTGCACCCCATCTGGCCAGTGTCCGCCGGCGGCGGTGACACGGCGGGGCCGGCAGCTGCACCTCGGCCCATGCTCAGCGTTTGTAGGCCTCCCGCCGGCGGCGGCGAGGCTCCGTAAGCTACAGCCGCTGCATCCGGGCCTGCAGGCTGCACCGCAGTGGCCCCGGGTTGGCCCGTGTCCGCCGGCGGCGGCAACACGGCGTCACCAGCGGCTGCGTTTCCATGGCTGGTCCGCGTTGGAAAGCTTCCCGTCGGCGACGGCGAAGCTCCGTGGGCGTCAGCCGGCTCTGTAGGCTGCGCCGCGGTACATCCAGCTCGGTCCGTGTCCGCCTGCGGCGGTGACACGCCGGGGGCTGCCTCCATGGTCTGTGCCGGCCAGCCTCCCGCCGGCGGCGGGCAGGCTCCGCGCGCGCCAGCCGGCTCGGTGGGCTGCGCCGCGGTACGGCCGGTGCGGTCCGTGTCCGCCTGCGGCGGTGACACGCCGGGGGCTGCCTCCATGGTCTGCGCCGGCCAGCCTCCCGCCGGCGGCGGGCAGGCTCCGCGCGCGCCAGCCGGCTCGGTGGGCTGCGCCGCGGTACGGCCGGCTCCTCGGCCCGTGTCTGCCGGCGGCACCGACACGGCGGCGCCGGTGGCTACCGATGGGCCTCCCGCCGGCGGCGGCGAGGCTCCGTACACTCGGTCCGTGCTCCAAGTTGGGATGCCTCCCGCCGGCGGCGGCGAGGCTCCGTAGGCGTCCGTAGCTCCGTCCGGCTCTGTGGGCTGCGCTGCAGTACTCCCGGTGCGGCCCGTGTCCGCCTGCGGCGGCAACACGGCGGTGCCGGCGGCTACCGTTACTGGCGCCACCACCGGCGAGTCGCGTACTCTCGTCACTGCAGAGGTCGCCACTGGACGATCGGCCGCGGCGGTGGCCCTCTCGTGGCACACTACCTCAAAATGTCCTGGTTCGCCACACGCACGACAGATGGCGCCAGCGGCGCGACACGTGTCTCCGCCGGCGTGCTGGCGACGGCCACAGGTAGGGCAACGCTCAAGAAACTGACGAGATGTTTCGGCGGCGGCATGGGCGACACTCGGCCGCCTGCGGCCCCTCTTGTAGGCCGGCAGGTGGGCCACGAAATGTCCCTTGGTGCCGCAGAGGTCTTGGCACGTGGCATGGGCACTCCACGTTTCCCCCACTGTCACGGCGTGTCTGAGCGTCGGCTCAGAGTCCTCCAGCCTGCTCACCGCTCCTGTCTCACTGTCGCGCACACTGCACTCGACACGGGCTCTGCACGTCGAGGCCGACTTCAGGTGCGGGGCCGGGGTCGCCGACGCCGGCAGGCAGACAGTCCGGCGGGCGGCGGCAGCTGGTCCAACGGATCCATCAGCGCCTCGCTCAGCCCCCGGCTCTGACACTCCGGCCGTCGTGCCCGTCCCGGTCCCCGCGGAGGGCTCTCTGTACAGCAGCCTCTCCAAACGCTCCAGGCGCTTGTCGGCCTCGGCGGCTCTCTCCGTCTGCCTCTCGAGCAGCGCCGTCAGTTCTTGAATCAAAGTTTTCTTCATCGCGCTGTAAGCTGCTCAGTCACGTAATTACAAAACCGACCGCGCCATGTTTTGTTTTGGTTCGTTTGAGTGAAAGAGCACACAATCAATGAAAAACGCGATTTATTTACTGCGATACGTTCAGGCCGAAAGAGTGTCCAAAAGATAACAAGTATGGCGAGCGCCGCGCCTAGTCGCCCGCGCCAGCTCTGCCGCTCCGCGCGCACCGTCAGCTGGCGGCGGCAGAGGCGCTCACAGGCACGGAGCCGGGGCGGCCAGCGGTGGCGGCGGCAGGGGCGCGCGCAGGCGCGGCCAGCAGCCGTGCGGGGGTTGGACCATAATACAACAGATGACAGCACCTGGAAGGTGTTCACTGTTCAGCTCAACAACACGGATCCATTCATATGCAGCAGGAGGTCCTTTTTCGATCAGGACATAACGTTGACGGGACCTGAGGTCGTTTTAACGTTAATTCTGAATCGTCAAATTTTAACTCATGTGACGCGTCTCAAAGAGATCAACGCGGTGGTGACAAGACAACATATGTACATACCATACAAATTCACGGAATCGAAAGTTATTGCAAAGCAGATGTTTCGGCAGAATCTGTCAGGGGCCCGGGAACGATTTTCAAGTGGGGGGGGGGGGGGGGGCGAGCCTAAGATGCCTGACATGATGCATATGAAGCAGTGGCGTAGTTAGGGGTCTAAGGGGACACGTACCCCCACCCCCACCCCCCACCCATCGGGTTGAAAGGGACCCTCGGGTCCGAGAGGACCTGCGGTGCCATTTGACCGCTGAGGGTTAACGATGGCCATATTTCGACTCAGAATGGCCTCATAGGTCTCGTTAGAGCACCTTATGGGCCCTAAATAACCACACTAAAATCTTAACAAGGGCGCCACGCCGGCTTCTGAGGGAATCTTGCAGATTTTAAGGGGCCCCTCGGTGGTCTCCAAAGGCCCGTTACTGGCCTCTGAAAGTTCTTACCGGCCTATGAGGGGCCAGTTCTAGGGGCATTTCCCGCCTGTGATGGTCACACACTTATTTTTCCGAAGGCCCCATAACGGCAACTGTGGGGGCCCTCATCGGCGCCTATGAGTGCCCACACCGGTGTCTCTGAGCGTTTCACACCCCCAACTCTGAGTGCCTATACCAGTGCCTTTTAAAGCCCTATATCGGCGGCTCTGAGGACCCAACAGTCAACATCTGCGCATCTAAAGGCCACCCACTGGAAACTTTTGAGGGCCCCACACCGGTGATTCTGAGCCCTGAGGGCCCCACCGGCGTCTGACAGTACCATGCCGGTCTCTAAGGACCCCACAAGACTTCTTCTGCCGGCCTAAGGGCCCCGTGCCGGTCACTGAGAACCCCCTGTTGGTTTGTAGAGGGTTCGCGTCAGCAGCTCTAAAGACCCCACACCCGTCTGTAACGGCTCCACACCAGCGTCTATGAGATCCCAGAGCAACGCCTGTAAGGATCCTCACCGGCGCCTCTGAGAGAATCACATTAGCACCTCTGTGCGCCCGAACCGGCACCTGCATGGCGGCCCATACCAATGCCTCTAAAGGCCCCTTACCGGCGGCTCTGAGGGCCCTATATGCCGGTGATTCTGAGGGTGCTACCGATAACCAAATGCATCAGACAAGCCCTTAGTGTCGCTGGGCTTTAATCCCATAGATACCGGCCTTCCGAGGGCGCCACGTCAGTGCACTCATTGCCCCACACCCCTCCCTCACACCCGGAGCGGGTAAACTGTGTTATACCTATATTATAGCAACGATTTTACCACCGTTGTACGTTATATATTTCTCAAAGTTTTCTCAAAATGGTCTAGTATAAAATCTGGCCTGCCAAACTCATGGCCAAGGCCAGGCCCAAACCAAAGCGGGATGACAATAGCAGATGTTGTGAAATCGATACTGTATCAGCAGAAACCATTCAGATGGCTAGGAAAATGCCGTGTGATGATGTTTAGACGGAAGACAAGAAGGAAAGAAGTCCGGAGAAGGGAAGAAAGAGCTTTTCACGCTGCCTCAATGTTGAGGGGGCGCCGCCCCCTCGGCTCTCAAGTTGGGGGGGGGGCAAGCGCCCCCGCTGCCCCCCCCCCCCTGTTCCCGGGTCTATGGAATCTGTCCAGTTAGCTGTTTGCCTTCTTATGGGCCAAACATAGACCTCAGATGAAATCTAACGCGAAGCTAGCGAAAGAGCGTTAAAAGAGCTATCGAATAGTTTTCTGCTTCACTGTAGCCCTTCTATTGGTGGTTTCCCAGTCGCTAACATATAACGTACGTATACTAAACTAACGCTGAGACATGCTTTCGACCCCTGATCGATCTACAGGTTTGCGGAAAAAAGAGCATGCTGCCCGTGACGAGAGAAAGCCGATGATACCCATTTACAAGTTTTCGGGTCATCTCAGGACTCAGGTCATCGCCAATAAGTAGAGAAACTCGGGACCTGCTAGAACTTATCGGATGTAAGTTGTGATGGTTTTTCGAGGTTCTGATTACGAATGTTATCTTAGTTTTGAACGAAGATGATGACTCCATGCATTTGGGGTAGATCAGGTCAGGTCAGATCGACCAGTACCTAATAGTGGATGACCACCACCGATTGCTTCCTAACATGTTATATGAATAAGCAACACAACTACTTCTTAAATGTTCAGATGGGCGCTAAGTTCAAAATCAGCTCCAAAAACTACCCTATAAATTAAAAGCATGTTATGAAAAAGTGAACTAAGGTCATCTTTATTTGAATCAGGGATATCGATTTATTTTTAAGTAGGTGATTAACTCGAGCGCACCGGAAGTTTTGTTGCAATCGGCTCCTTTTTGCGCGACTTCTTTGCGAAAGCCCGAGACGGTTCCATCTGACTCCCTTTCCCCTATACATGTGCACTGTAAAGCTAGTTGTGACGGTAGCCATGGGGCTGAGGCTAGTTTGTAGTTTTGTAGTTACGGGTACTGATCCGACGAATCGACTGCGACCATTTTTTTAAAACGATCAGACGAACGCTCGGGGCAATTTTGGCGCGTCCAAACCTTTGAGGGATAAAAAGGTACTAGAATGGGGGCTACTTAAAAACATTGTTGTGCTGGTGTTCCTCGCCCACAGCTAATTGACCTTTAGCTAATTGGCTAATTGGCTTTAGGGAGCTCTTGAAGCGATTCTGAATCTGATGTATTTGTTGGTGTTGCTGACGCCTGCTTCACTGACATAAAAGCTAAAAAAGCATACTCAGCATCGCAAAAAGTGGGAGGGGGGGTCGACACCCCCAGTTTTCAAGAGTGGGGGGGTCACGACCCCTCCGACCCCCCGTCGGCGACGCCCCTGGATGTGCGATTTATTGCGCATGGTAGAAATGTGACATCAGAATAAGGGAAACAAGCGCATAGGCTAGTAAAGAAATCGCGTCTTTTTGTGAAACTAAAGTAACATTTCAAGCTCTCCAATAGTGATGCAGTAGGGTACTTGCTTACTATCTTAACCAGTATAACGCCTTTTGGGGCGACTAACGGAGCGAGCGAGAGGGTGGGCCTTGCACGTGCGAAATTGCGAGGCGGTACCTCCAACTGACTGGTGCACGGCGCCCTACTAACCGGTCTCTAGCGATGTGCCAAATTTGAGCACAATCGGCCCAGCCGTTCTCGAGATCTGGAAGCGACACCCTGCACGTGCGCACGTGCAAAATGGGTCCCAACTGACTTGTGCACGGCACCCTACTATCCGGTCCCTAGCCATGTACCAAATTTGGGCGCAATCGGTCCAGCCGTTCTCGAGATCTGGAATCGACCCCTGCACGTGCGCACGTGTAGCAGCACCCCAACTGTGGCACATGGATATGCATTGCCTAGTGGGTACCTACCCATATGCCAACTTCCAGCGCAATCGGCCCAGTAGTTCCGAACTTCCGAGATATTGCAACTATTACAAAAGTGACATCTCTTCGTTTTGCACGTGGCACGTGCACAAGGGGTCACCCACATGCATCGGGAATATTCCAATACTTGGTAGAAGGAATGAAGCTACCCTACAAAAATTACCGCGTGTAAATCGGTCAAGTGGTTGCTGAGATATAAGCGTCGCAGAATCGTGACCACGGCCGGCCGGCCGGCCGGCCGCTCATACTCAGAAATTTTCGTTATTCTACGTAACGGAAATTTCTTACGCTTCGCTCGCTCCGTAATTATTTGCAGTTCAACACGAAAGCCTGGGGTCAGGTCAGTCCGGTGACCTCACTCTAGCCAATTATAAAATGGACTAGTTCTGAAGGTGTTCAATCGCATGAATCCATGTCAAGCATACGCATAAGCATAATATATTTCATATTTTAACCACACTTCTTAAATGCTACGGTGTAACTGTTTACCATGTCTTGCAAATTTGACGTAGGCTGACCGACGTCTTGCATCAGTTCACAGTCAATTGACATCAACGGCCTTTCTTAATTACGTTCAATCAAGCAAAAATGCAGTCACTAGCCCTGAACTTAGTATTAAAGTAGATATATCTTTATTGATTGACGAGGTGCACGTTAATTCGCGATAAATGCAATACCGAAGGCTATTGCGCTAATAACGAGCGCTAGTTTATATGATATAAAACTTTATCGGAATTCACTGGGATTGTATTGCGTATGCAAGTCCAAATATTTCGGCCAATATTGTTTGGCCTTGGTCACTGGACAACTACAATAAATAGCCTTGAATAACCCTATAAGTATAGCTCACATTGCAGCGATACCCAAAATCAAGGCCGTATAAGTTCCCAAAATTCTAAATTAAATTCACAGACAAAAAATTCAAATCCCCGCGCGCTATCAACCATGTAGGAGATTCCAAGTTAAGAATATCTAGATACACTCACTATTTCCTATCAAAGTATGCTGTAAATTTAACTATAAAATACATACAAACACACAGACAAGAAGTTATACACAGAACACATTCGGCGTCATTAGTTTTTAATTCAGTCCACTCATACTACAGTGATGAGAGGAACGAATATCATCTTGCGTTTTTTAGAGGCAAATCCCAAATTGGGCTCAGTGCGAATATAATTTTTTTTCAGTTAAAAAAGTTAAAAAAAAAGTTAAATTCGCTCAGTGCGAATTTAACATTTCCAACATCTCTGTTCATATCTAGATCCTTCTCTTTTATTTCGATGGCCTCGCGCACTGTCCTCTTCCTCCAATCACTGACATAGGCTACTGTTCTTGCCTCCAAAGGGCGCATCTGACCAGAACACTCACTTGCGTGTCGTGCCGGTGCCGATTTCAATCTGCGTCCGTGTTGGATGTCTTGGGCGTGTTCATTCATTCTCACTGACTTAGGCCTTCCTGTCTCCCCTATGTACACATCTCCACATTCACATTCCACCTCGTAAACGACGCCTTTTCTCATCTCCTTTGGGGTTGTATCCTTTAGGTGAACCAGAGTGTTCCTTAGGTTTCTTGACGAGTGTCCTACGACAATGTTGTGGGCACGCAAAAATCGTGATATGGGCTCACTGACCCCTTTCACATATGGGATGGAGACATACCGTGGACGGCTAGGGCGCGGCTGACGTGGCCCGTCGGAGAACGGCTGGACGATCACTGGACTGCCACCGGAAGAAGACGTAGAACCAACAGGATCGCCGTTAGAGGACGTTCGTGCAGTGGCTGGACCACCGTCGGAGGACGCTTGTGCCGTGACCGGGTCGACACCGGAGGACGCTCGTGCAGTGACCGAATCACCGTCGGAAGACACTCGTGCAGGGACCGGGCCGCCACCGGAGGTCACAGGAGTACAGACTGGGCCGCCGCCGGAGGTCACAGGAGCAGCGACAGGGCCGCCGCCGGAGGTCACACTAGCGATCAGGTCGCCACCAGAGGAGGCAGGTGCCGAGGGTCGATCGCCGCCAGAGGATGCAGGTGGTGCCGAAACTGGATCATCGCCGGAAGATGCAGGTGTCGAGAGTGGATCTCCGCCGCCGGAGGGACCAGGTGCCGAGGATGGACCGCCGCTGCCGAAGGTTACAGATGCTGAGGGTGGATCTCCGCCGCCAGAGGGTGCAGGTGTCGGGAGTGGATCTCCGCCGCCAGAGGATGCAGTTACCGAGGGTTGACCGCCGCCGCCGGAGGATGCAGATGCCGAAGGTGGACCGCCGCCAGAGGGTGCAGGAGCAGTGGGTGAACCGCCGCCAGAGGGTGCATGTGCCGAGGGTGAACCGCCGCCGCCGGAGGGTGCATGTGCAGAGAGTGGACCGCCGCTAGAGGGGGCAGGAGCAGTGGCTAGCTCGCTCCCCGAGACGTTCCGCGATGACCTCTGGATGAAGTCTTTACTGTAGCCGTTCTTGGAGAAGATCTCAAACAGCCTCGGCATACGGCCTTGGGTGCGGCGGCTACTGCCCCGTCGGCTCCACGCATCCGACTGACCGGCCAAGGTCACCGCTCCGTCCGCCGGGAGGGCGGAGCTTAATGGTCACGTGCCTGTGACGTCACACCTACGTACGGATAGCCTCTACTCCACTGACGGATTTACGGAGCTGATTATAACATTACGAGGCAACGACAAGTAAAAATCATTTCTTTATTGTCATGACCTTTCCTCCTTTTCAAAAATATGCTGAGCCAAAATTATATTGTTTTAGCGTTTTCAAATATATCGGCCACAGGCCTTCATCAGTGAAATATCCAAAAGAAAGGATTTTCTTTTGGATATTTCACTGATGAAGGCCTGTGGCCGATATATTTGAAAACGCTAAAACAATATAATTTTGGCTCAGCATATTTTTGAAAAGGAGGAAAGGTCATGACAATAAAGAAATACTTGATTTTTACATTAATAATGATCCTCCAACAAGCACTAAAACAGATGCAACGACAAGTACCTTAACAATTGATATTTTGTTAAGAGACCATATTAGAGAAAATTGGCGCTTGAGCTGAAATGTGCTGTGCGAAAATTTGAAGCCAATTGGATAAATATTAAATAAATTATCGCCGAAAAACAGGGTCTCATGGGGTCTGAAATGCATAGTAGTTCTCTTTTTTTCCCGTAGTACGTATATGTGCGATTGTCTCACACACGATTGATATACCAGAATAAGCTCCATTAGAGCGACCCACATACATTTCCAGGTAACCCGGACATACACTTACCTATCGCATTTTGTCATACCTCCCTGAGCTCAGTCTCAGTCTAGGTAAGGGTTCTCTAAAGAGGGTGATCTCTTCTCTGGCAGACTTTTGACAAACTGCCTCTCAACCTCCTCGAGGTCAAGCTCGAGAGCAGCCTACTGGTGAATGAAGACGAGTATAATGAGAATGAGTGGGAATAGGAGATATGCTACAGACGGTCCGAGAACGAACGTTTTGCTGATGCACTTGATACGGGGACCGTCAAAAACAGGCGTACTATTTATTATAACCGCCTATCATAAATGTTGCACCGGTCTTCTGTTCCCTTTTCAACATCAGCCAAATTTTGTGGGGGCAAAAACATAGTCTTGCCCCCACGGCCTCCTGCCAGTGGGGGCAGTCTGCCCCACTGCCCAGGGTATATAGAACAACGGGTACACCAACGACGCGGAAAGCGCCCATTTTAACTGGATGAGTTACAGAGTAGGTGTCAGGTGATATATTTTTTGAATATGGAAAAAAAATAGAGTATTCCATTCCGACGGGTAAAGCCAAATTCATAAAGCAGTTATTTTTAAATTATATGTACCAGAAATAGCATACTAACCATAGTTTAAAACTTAGTATTAAGTTAGTTGAAAAGCGTATAGTTGATATGATTATATAATATGTTGTTGTTACCCAAGTTTGATACTAAGATGGAAGGAATCAATGGAAGGCAGAAATGGCGCAGCTGTTTCATTCTTAAAATGTGTTCGCAAGCAGGATTTACGTGAAGCTAGCGACATCTATGAATGTGATTAGGGACGCTGATTGGCTGATCGAGTCCGTGAGCAGTATCGCTAATTTACGCTAGTACAGGGTTGAGGCAATGTGCGCATGCGCAGGAACTTGTGCTCTCATGGAGGGTTTTTTGGTACCTCGGGCAGCGCTCAATGCTTTTTGGACCTGTTATGGCCTCCGCATCGAAAAACGCTAGATAAAAAGGTTGTAGAGGAAGCTTGAGGCTACCTTTCCCCACAATAATATTGGCACTTTATTTTTTAGCTTACGTGTGGGGCTCGCCTGAAAAAGGTCGATTTAAAATGGAAACCCTATGGGGTAGTAGTTTTTGAGCGCCCATTTGGCCTAATGCTACCAACTGTTACTGGCTACCCCTGCCACTGCCTCCACGGTGGCGCCGCACTTGTGACGTATACCTTTTTTTGTGGCCTGTAGTTGGAACTTCAATTTGCAGTACCCGAAAATGATCAATATTGATCAAAAACATAATTTTGATGAAAAAAGAATATGTTAAGTTGAAAGAGGATGCGATTTCATCCAGATGCGGTGGTTTACTTCTTGAAATTATTTTTGTTTATGACAACCGCCATGTAATGACGGATGATGCACAGCCGTCAATTAGCAAAAATATTTTCAAGAATTAAACCACCGCATCTGGAAAAAATGACCTCCTCTCTCAACTTGACATATCATTTTTTTTCATCAACATCATGTTATCGATCAATATCGATCATTTTCGGATGCTTCAATTTTAAGTTCCAACTTCAGGCCACAAAACAAACCACCATACAAACAACGGCCATATTGAAGCTGGCTTCTTCTTCTTGCACCAGGTGGCAGCACTTCTTTTCGAAAATCAGTGCAGAGTGCTTTCCAAATTCGTGATTTCCTCGCTGAGGAGTGAAAGTCGGCCGCCGCAGGGCCGGGGCATGTTTAAAGATGGCTACCCAAGACTGCTTATAGCGTGCTCCATTTCACCTGGGCGTAAATTTCGTGCAGAAAATCAAACTCCGGTCAGTATGGCAATGCATGGTGCCCTTGGCGTCGCAGTAAAGGCAAATCAGAGATTGAGCCATGTTTGATGAGCCTTTTAATGCGTGTGGAGTACAGTAATGGTTTATGCTTTATTGTTCTTGCCTTTCAATGGGAAAGGAAAGCATGTTTAGTATTATCCATTAAGGAGGCTTACGATCGGTTCCGATAGGACGGCCAATGACCGTTATAATGATGAAGAAACTACGAAAAAAGAAGTGTAACATGTTACCCCATATCGTGTATCAAGTTGCCCCACAATTTTTTTCAACTTACCCCAAAAATATTGCTTTGGTTTTCTGAATTTCACATAAAAGTGAATAGTCGAAAAAAGTGAAAGTTTGCATGTGCTTTCCAAATTGATTCAGCTAGCATGTGACCAAATTTGGTGCAATTTCATTGAATAGCTTGGCCACTAAGTGCAGAAGACCAAAAAGTGTAACGCATAGCCCCACTCTCCCTTACTGTGCAATGAAAATTTTCATTTCAAAGCCAGTGATACATAAAAATACTGCACACACCACATGTTGAATTTGAACCATTCAGCATGCCGTGCCGTGCCGTGCCCTGCCGTGCCCTGCCCTGCCCTGCCCTGCCCTGTCCTGCCTTGTCCTGCCTTGCTTTGCTTTGCTTTGCTTTGCTTTGCTGGCAAAATAACCTAGACCTGAGTTGTTGCTTTATTTCAGAAATAGTTTGGCTCCGTTTCAGTCAAATTTACTATTAAAAAAAAAAAATCACAGCATTGCGAATACTCACTGGTAACTTACAATTTCACTAAAAACAGCTTTGCTTGATCAACAACGGCTTCGGTTGGACGGCTTTGCTTGACAGCAAAGCTACTGAAAAAAATAAACAAACGCGCAAAAGGTTTTTGGTTACTTATTGGTATCTTGGTTTTTTGGTAATATTACTCAGGGGGGCGACACGGCTATTCACGCAATGTATTCATTTGCGGGCCCCGCGGGGCCTCGCGATGACGCGGCTGGAGGCAACCACTCAGCGCGCTAGGATCCTTCTGGCGGGGCCGGGCGCCGTAAGGTGTGCAATGAATGGGCGGGCAGACAGAGATGAGGTAGGTATTGAATTTGAAATGACATCATGAGCAATTGGATGGGGAGAGAGAACGTTTCTAATGGAGCTGGGGATGGGGGAAAACCAAAAATATCACGGTCGGCTCAGTGCTCCGACGGGGCTGGGCGCCGTACGGTGCGTAGTAATTTAGACGGGCAGACAGAGATGAGTTATCGGATTCGGCTCTCTGGTGGGATTTTAAGACGTTTTTAGTTAAGCTCAGGGCGGGGCAACCCGCTGGCGGATGCGAGGGAAGGCATTTGGGACAAATGTTATCCCCCACAGGCCCACATCCGGGGCAGCGTCCGAAATCGTTTTTCAAGAATAAAACGAAAACTTTACAACTTTTATGAGGAAAAGTGTATTGATCGAAGTGCACAGTAGTGCGCAAGGAATCGAAATCCGATGTTTTTTTAATGCACAGAAACCTTTTTTAGGGTATATGCCCCCCGATGTGTTCAAGACCGCTTCCTGGATCCGCCAATTAAGAATATGTCACGGTCGATTATCGAGCTTCGACGGGACTGGGCGCTGTATGCGTCGACAATGAAGAGGCGTACAGACACCTCACCCCACATCCTACTGCTCTACCCGTGCCTCTGGGTGAAGCACTGAAGCATCACGGAAGCCCACAGGACCTGCGAGTCGACGAGGTGGCCGCCGGATACTGCAGCTCCCCGGAGTTGCCCGGGACCGAGGGTTGAACAGTAGTAATTTTCACTGGTGGTGAATCCTCGTAATGTAGAGATAATATCCTCAATGACCTCCGTTACGATTTTATATTCCTAAACAATATGGCTGACTAATTATGCTTGCCTACGTTCAGGCATTATCCCTGATGCTTATCCGCCCACTACATGTGTTGTCTGTCAATCAACCATCGCTCGAAGACGGGATCAATTCTAACCATCGGTACTCGGTTGTCAATTCACCCACCCCACTTCCCTAAAAATAGACGGGTCAGACTCGGCCTGGGTCCTAACGAGTCCTAGAATCGCCAGGGACGGGATCGGGTCGCCGTTATTGCACCGGTCTTAGCGTCTTTTGGTACATGTAGAGTAGACAGCTTCGACCACGGACGTCGGACCGTTCTACGAATGTACGCACCATCCAGGCCTAAGATGCGTCGAGCTTTATAAGAATGCAGTCTAGATCAATTAACATAACAATGGTGGTATGCAAACAAAATCTCTCCCCGGCTCCCGCAACGTCCAACGCTCCTCCGTTATACGCTCGCTCGATGCGTCCGCCGAGCCGGCTTGCCTCCAATGACGTCATCGGCCGGCCGGCGGCGTTCAAGGTCAAACGGCTGGTGTCCTTACCTGGAGTTCTATAGCCTTGATATTACTAAGTGCTCGAGCGAGGAACATATTGAATATAATTATTAGGGTGGCACTTAAAAATCAATTTTTGATTTTTAATGCGTGCGGGTGGTTTTCCGGTTCCATTCCCGTAAAAAATAAGGGAGGCAAATTTTTATGGGAAAATATTGATGTTTAGAGGTCGCGAATCAAGGTCAAAATTGAGATTTTGGTAGCAGATTTCAATATCATTAAAATCGTTTTTGACATTTCTATTACGCTGTAATCGGATGATAATAAGGCATTTCTTAGTCATTTTCATATTGTTTATTGATATTCCATGCAGCTTCGGTCACGCCAGAACGCTGGTCTATGTGCTCCACTACTCCAGTTCCTCCTCTTAAGTAGATTATTGGCGCCTCATTGGAGGAAGGGGTATCATGGGCAACGGGCACCCAGATCACTTTGTGTGTAGCCTGGTTAGCAATTGCAGTCGATCTTCGGGTGTCAGGTTAGCGTTTTCTGTGATCTTTTCAACAACATGGAGGAAGAACTGGCGCTAATCTTTGTCTTTCATCAGTGTCAGTCCTACATCAGCGCCATACCGCGCCTGGTGAAGTCATTCACCACCCACAGCTCCCGGACTACACGAGCTGCGGTTTGGTAGCTGCTGTCCTCCCAGTGACCTTGGTCATTGATGATTATCCCCGCGTCCAGATCGTGTATCCTTGAGAGCTTTTTGAACGATGGTGTGAGGAAGCTCGCCAACGTCTCGGTCGCGAGAGCGGTGTCCACTTTAGACTTATGGGGCGGGTCTTAGTCCTCCCTTTCCTACAAGTCTATTGCCCGCACCATGTCTTGATTGAGTCCGAGGGTCGGAGTCCAGAGTCACCAGCCGATCACTCAAGTACTACAGGTGACGGCCGAAGACCGGGACTCCAGTTCCTAGTCCCCCAGCGCTGTGAGCATGGCCTCCTGTGCTTGGATGGAGGGGAGTTTTGGAACGGCGAGGAGCTTGGCCACCCCAATCCCTCCCCCCTCCCCATCACCAGGACCTAGAATCGGTCGACGCTCCTTTTCTCGCGGTTCAGGATTCGTGGTTCAGCCGGAGTCGTATCCTTAGTTCCGTGCCGCAGTTGATAACAAGTTCACGTGTTCTTCACACATTACGGTTGGGCAGTTTGGCCCGATCGAGGCCAGTTCACTGTTGGGGACGTCCGCTCGCCTGCATGCGCTTGGGAGTGTGAGTCGACGTTTCTCTCTCATGGTCGCCATCGTCAAAGACGTTCCCTCCTTGTGCGCGCCGCAACGGCCGGGTAAGTCTGTTGCTGGCACTGGCACTATAGAGTCTGAAGAAGCGCCCACGGAAGAACATCCCGAAAGCACAATAAACCAGTGCAGCTCAATGCACACTCTCGTCTCTGTTTTCGCCCGCCGGCGATAGGCTGACTCCAACTTCTTCACATTCTCTTTGACAGAAAAGGAGCATGTCTCAAAAACCGGTAGAACCGTGGGGCACGTCCTCCCTTTGGAACAGGAGTCACTCCCCACACTAATCAGTCCCCCTTTGGTCACTCCCCACACTAATCAGAGGATATGACCTCCACTGTGAGAAGGCACCGGTCGCAGGCCAAAACAGGCCTGACATGGGTAAAACAACCCCAGATCAGACCTGTCTTGGCCTGACCTGGACTGGCTACGATCGGCCGGAAGTGATGGGATAAATAGTAGTTATACAAATAAAGGTCAAAATACGTCGGAAATGACGCTTAATGACCACATATGTCATCCCAAATAGGTTTAAAGTAGTTTCCAAAAAGTTGATTTTTTTCCCCAAAACTGCCAACTTTGAACTCAATTCGCGACCCCTAAATATCAATATTTTTCGAAATCATTTTGCACACATTATTTTTTACGGGAATGGAACCAGAAAACTACCCGCACGCCTAAAAATCGGATAACATAAAATTCACCCTATTGCTAAGTGCCACCCTAATAATTATCCTTCTTTTATTTATCTAATTATATCTTGGTTTTTTGTTTGTTTGCCTTGACAACGAGCAAACAAAAACGCGCAAAATGTATGAGGAAAGCGTAATTGAGCTCTCCAGCTTGAAATGACAAAGAATATTACCCAATCAGAAGCAAGCATTCTGAAGACCTTTACGATGATTCGCGCTCCATCTGCCCGTGTCGTCTCAACATGCTGCTTGCGGACAATCTTGAACACAATTTAAAAAAGACCAATCTATTGGGCGAATCTGTTCCCGTTAACTTGAAATCTAGGCTTTTTCTTTGCTGACGTCATAACCCCTGGTCATATCTGGTAAAGACTTTGGCGATGTGGTAAAGACCTTCGGAATTGCTCTCTAGTAGAGTTCTGCACGGCTGCAATTTTCCACAGCCTAGCCGCTCCGCAGCCGTGGCTCCACAGCCACAGCCGCCCACAGCCGTGGCAAATTGTGGGCAGCCAGCCGTCAGCCGGACGTGGATACTTTCAATGAAATGCAACCAAATAGTATATAATAAGTTGTTTTTAGTTGAAACATATAGCCAAAAGCACATTGCAATGGGCTATAGATTCTCAAGCTCATGAAGCGTCATAGGTTAAGTGGTTGTGTATCTGGTTTTAGGCCGAAGGCCTGAAGCCTGATGCGCAACGCATGCCTACACAAGCCCTTGCAAGGGGTTAAGAAAGATGGGTAGGTAGGTACCTACATCAACAGAAAACATAGACAACGAACCAGACTAGAAGCACTAGCAATGTAGACATCTAATCAGGCCCATGTCACTCCACTTTTGATGACATCATAAGGGGGCCACAGGACAATAATGGCGCGGCGCGCCACAATCGCTTCAAAGCTACTTGCCAACAGTTGCCATTTTTGAAAATATGATTTTGAAATAAAGTTCCAAGTAATAAAAATATTGTAATAAAGTTGTTGAATAAATCGATACCATATCTAAAAACTTGCTGAAAAATGATTTATTCATAGTAAAAATAAAAGCTCGATGCGTTTTTACGTTGCTTTCCTGCAATTGCAGAGGGTGTTTAAATCGTCTATGTCTTCAAAACCGGCCATTTCTTAGCATATTGCTGCTCTTTTTTATCGCTAGAAAATTAGTTGGACTTTCTAATGCCATCAATCGTTGAGCGATATGTGTAGAGTGTCACCAACAATCTTCAAATGAAGTTTGTCATTTTTACGTTGTGAAGGAATGGAATACCCCTTTTGAGCATCAGGGGTGACGTCACTCAGGATCTGTCTCTGATTGGTCGGCGGGAGAGTGACTGTACCTTCTATAGATGGCCTTGCATCTAATGCCAAATCCTGAAGCATGGTTGTGGGACAGAACAACAGACCCTGATGCTTTTCATTATCAATGTTAGGCATGGAAAATGAAACTCAAGTTGATGGACTGTCAAACAGTGATTGTCTGGTCAAAACTCTTGCTTCTCTCTTACCTTGCATATTTTCTGGGGTGTGATATGCCAGGCTTGAAGCAGCCTTCTGAGCAAGTCTCAAACTAATTTGATATGCAAGGCATCAAAACACTAGTGAGCATCCAAGAAAGAAAAACATTCATCTATTTTGATTTTTCCAAATAATGATCTTCGCTCAAATCCCCAAGGCCGTGCGAGCCACAGTTGCCTCTTTCAATCAAAAATTTTACTTTAGTTTTTAATGACGTCAATAGCAAAGAAGTGGCAATAAATTGTTTTGTGTCACTGTAAACAGCCATAAATATTATAATTTATAAATGATAATGCTATACAGTTAAAAACTTGCTCTCAAACAAAGATTAAGTATCAAATTTTTACATTTTCAGAAGAAGACGTCATTTCATTAGTAAAGTCAACAGCTCGCGTAAGAAATATTGTGTTCAGGGTTTTCACCGTCATGTGAATTACGTGTTCAGGGTTTTCACCATCATGTGAATTAACCGTAAGTAAGGTTCATGCTCACTTATAATCTAATTCCATTAGCTTCCTTGATCAGCATTTTCTGTTAGCGGTCACTCACACACCAGTTAGAACATAAAGCGCCAGTTTTATATTATGTAATTGGACTTGCCGAAAATCCAGAAATACGTCAAGAGTTATTTTAGATAATATTTTATGAAGCCTTTAGATTTCTTTTTTCTATTACCTGAAAGAATTATTGAACGCTCGTCTTCATCTTCAATAGCTGTAAGGTGCTCTCCTAATGACCAGGTGATGAGGTGAGATTGATTTGAGAGGGATGTGACAATGCAACATGTTGCATTTTCTGAAACTGTCAAGCTCTTGATGATGAAGGAACAATTGGTACCTATAATTAGTATTCTGTACCAGAGTGCAAACTCCCCTACAGCAAATGGTAAAACCATTACAGGTTTTCAAAGGCTTCACCAAGGCCATGGCTTCACCACTTTCAATGTTGCTGGGCATCCTTTGCATGATTTTTACAGGCTAGACTGCTTATCAGAATGTAAGATTAAGGATTTAAAATTTTATATTTGAGTACTTAAGATTGAGCTTGAAATCTCACAGCCGTGGCCACAGCCGTAGCCGTGTTCTTGGAGATATTTGCAGCCGCCCCGGCCCACAGCCGTGGGGCTGCAGCCAGCCGCGGCTGCAGCCGGCCGGTGCAGACCTCTACTCTCTAGCGCTGTCAATTTATATTTTTGAGACGAATGGCTCCGGATTATGTGATTTTAGCATGTAACGAAGACTCCAAAGACTCTAAGACACTGCTAGCATGCTACCTGGTAGCATGGTAGCATGGTAGGACTCAGCCAACTTATCACACAACCCACCCGGATGACAAAAGACAAAAGCAACTTACGCGACTTAATATTTACAGACAATACTGACGTTATTATTGATAGTGGTATATTACCTTCGTTTTCACGTTTAGACCATTTTCCAATATTTGCGACTGTATGTACTGCTTTTCCACGACAAACGACAGACCTCACCCATAAAACGATATGGGATTATGCAAACCTTGACTCACAACTTCTTACCAGACTTTTACAAGACACTGACTGGGAACAAATTCTGGATAACGACATAGACACAGCAACCGAACTGTTCATAGAGGCTTTATTAAAGGAAATAGTTCACTTTCACGAAATTATTTTTTTTGCAATGGATTTATGATTTTTTATGTTCAAAATGATCAGCAAAGAAAATAAAACCTATCTATAACAAAAGATTATTTTCTATATTTTGATATAGGAAGGACTTTTCAGTTTCTGTAAGGCACAGGCGATCCAGTATGAAAAGAGCATGGGTCCCGAAAATTCTTCAGAAACTAGAGAAATTATCGCGGCCACCGGCATTTGGGTGATCTTCTGCTGCTGAATGTCCTTATTGATCAGTACGAGAATTTCTCTAGAGTTCTCGTAGATAATTTCTCTAGTTTCTTGAAGAATTTTCGGTACCCATGCTCTTTTCATACTGGATGCGAATATATGCAAGGCACACATCCTCAACGCAAGACACCTTTTTCGGGACGAGAAATAGAATATCTTTGCCTAGGGTGATCGTTGGGCTGTAAAAGCTCCTGATTTATGCTCGTCTCAGCCCAGGCTACGGAACTGCTATTCCAGTTCAAAACCCATGTTAAAAAGTGAACTATTTCCTTTAAGTGCTGCCGACGCATCGATTCCAAAAAAAGACAGTTAGAGACAATAAATTTCAAAAGCCATGGACGACAAACGACCTAAAAACACAAATAAGGAAACGCGATAGACTGTTCAGACGAGCCAAACAAACTCAGACTGCCTACGACTGGGACCAATGGAAATATCAACGAAACAATTTATTTATTTATTTATTTATTTGACATCGTAGGCTCATTCCACAAAAATGGCTATTCCTGAACCTGGGTCGCAATATAAAATGATGGGTGTCGTGGGAAAAACATACGCACGCACGCACACATACAGACATTCGTTCGCAGTCACTCTCTCACAAACGTGTCGTCATGAAGTATTGCTAACGGTCGGCCGCCTGTTGTCGCAACAAGTGCCGGCGCAACTCTGCCTTGAACGCGCGCAGGTTCAGGTCACACATCGCCGGTGGTAGGCTATTAAAAGCTGTCACGGCGGTAAAGAGGAATCGTCTCCTCCCGGACTCCGATTTGATTCTGGGCACATGTAGCATATCTATCTGTCTTGTGGCTCGCTGATGTACGTCACGTCTATGCACTATTCTACTCGCGATTGACTCGGGCTGCGCAGTGACCAGCATACGTTTCAATATGGTCAGCACATGGTATAAGTACATGTTACGCGCGGACAGCCATCCCAGGTCACGCAGGACGTCACTAACATGATCAAACTTCCGACGCCCCGATATCACACGGGCTGAGAAATTCAGCAGCTTTTGCAGACGTGCGAGCTGAGTGGTATTGCATGAGCCGTACACACTGATACAATAGCGGATGAGCGAAATGACTAGACTTTGGACTAGGGTGGTGAGCGTCGAATGCGGTAAAATATGTCTAGAGTGACTCAATCCGATTAAAATACCTGTGCAGCGCCGGACGACATCATCGGTATGGGCGGCAAACGACATACATTGGTCAAATACGACACCCAGATTCCGCACCGCGGGAGAGCCGGAGACAGTGGCGCCCATAAAGTTGATGCTGACTGTTGGAAGCTGCTGTAGATTTTGACGAGTGCCGAGAACAATGAGCTGAGTTTTCTGAGCGTTGATTTTCATACCATTTTTGCCAAACCAGTTCGAGAGCAGTGACAAATTTCGTTCCATGGATCCGATCAGGGCGCCAATGTCTCCGGGCCTCCCGCCCACGAGAACCTGAGTGTCGTCCGCGTACTGCACGATGCTCGCGTCATCAACGAATAGCGACATATCATTAGCATAGATGCTGTACAAGAGCGGTCCGAGCGATGTCCCCTGATAGGTGCCGATGGGGTTCGGCAGCGCCGCCGACAGAGTTCGAGAGCCAGAGTGGCTCTCAGCTACCACCTGCTGCTGGTGGTCGGCCAAATAACTCTCAAACCAGCGCGTGTCGACATTGTACAGTTCAAGTTTACGTAAAAGTCCGGCGTGCGGTACGACGTCAAAGCATTTGGACAGATCTAAAAGACACAAAAGTGTGATTTCCTTACGGTCCATAGCCTCAAAAACTCGGTCTGTAACATCTAAGAGTGCGGTGTCGGTAGAATGGTTCGTCCTAAAACCGTGCTGACTAGACGAGAATAAATGATGACAGGTGAAATAGGTAAAAAGCTGCTCGTAAACGACGCGTTCAGTGATTTTGGCGATGGTGGGAAGGATTGATATGGGGCGGAAGTTGGTTACGTCTGTGGATTTGGGTGATTTCTGGATGGGATGGATCAAGGCTAATTTCCATGAGCTAGGGACGCTGTGACTGGTGATGCTGGAGTTGACGATGTGGGTGATGACGGGATAGATGGAGCCAAAACACTGTTTGATAAAACGTATACATAGTCCGTCAGCGCCACACGATGTACTGCTGGCCATCCTACCAACGACACGCGACAGTTGTTCCGGTGTAACGGGTGCCACCTGGAAACGGCCGGTGGAAACGCGCGGCAGCCGCACCGCCAGCTCGGGCCCCGCGGAGTCCACCTGTCGGGCCGTGGCGGTCCCAATACTGGCGAAGTACTGGTTCACTGCGTCCGTGTCTGCGTCCGGTGAAGGTCTGGTCGTCCGCTTCCCCGCGATGACCGGCCGGACACTGCGCCACAAGGAGCTCGGCCCGCTCTCCCGCACGCGCCGGTCGATCTCCTCTCGCGTGTCACGGCGGACGGCCGACCTAACCTGCCGGTTCAGTTCCTTATACAAGGCACGATCTGAGGCACGTAGCGCCGCCCGCCGCCGGGCCATTAGGTCCTTGGTGGCTTCCGTCACTGGGGGCGCCGTCGGGTTACGCACTCGGAACCGTCTGGCCGGGGCCAGACTGTCAATAATGGGCATAGTCACCGCGATAAAATAGTCCCACTGCTCGCCCGGGTCAGCACTGCGGTACACAGGGCTCCAGTCCACAGCCCACAGGCGGCGGCTCGCCTCGGCGGTGTCCAGTTTGCGCCAGCTCCGTCCTGTCAGAGTGCACCGCTCCGGTCGGCGGCCCGGGGTCGGCACCACTGCACGGCACCAGTTGTGAGGACTGTAGTGACAGTGCAGCGTCCCGGCCCGCTCAACACCACGATTCGTTGCGATCACATCGATGGTGGAGCCTGATGACCGGAACGTAGCACCGTCGATATGCTGGTGCACTGCGTAGGCGGTAAACAGCTCTCGGAGTCTGGTAGCCGTAGCGCTGCCACCGTCCGCTGTGTTGATATTAATATCGCCGGCTATTACGATCGGTCCGCTGTGGCGAGTGATGTGGTGCTGCAGCTGCTGCTCCAGTATGTCGAGGTCTGCGGTGACACGGACCTGTGTCTGCACCGGCGGCCGGTAGAGGGAGCAGATTACCACCTTCTGCGGGCCCGTGCCGATCTGGACCCACAGCGACTCTAGCCTGGAGTCCGCTGTGACTCGGTCAGGTCCATCCAGCACGGTGGCCGCCATCCCCTCCCTCACCAGAACGGCGACACCGCCGTAGCCCCTGCCGTCAGCTCGGTCTCTCCGCAGCAGCTGGTAGCCGGGAACCGGTAAAAGTCGATCGGGTGTGGCCGGCTTAAGCCACGTCTCACATAATACAATGAGGTCAAAATTTTGCTGCGCGATGTCGTCTCGCAGTTCGAGCAGTTTTGGTTTAACCGACTGCACGTTAAGCTGGGCGATGTACAGCTGATCTGGCCGCTCTCCAGCTCTCCAGATCCGCCCGCCCCTGGAGCCGCGCCGCCGGCTGCGCACCCCTCGCCGGGTAGGCCTGGACGGGCCCCTGCCGGCGGCCGGCGGCCTGTCAGGGTCGGCGGCGGTCCCGCGCGGTAACGCCGGTCGCAGGGGAGCAGGGAGAGCCGCTGTCACAGGGCGAGGTCGGGGCGGCCGCGTGTCGGTCACTCGCTCGACCAGTGGGTCAAACTCCGCCGCTCTGTCCGCGCGCTGCGCACGGACCAGTCGCGCTGGGACCGGGGCAGGCAGCGCGGCGAGCGTCAGAAGCCTGGCCACCGCCAGCACAGTCAGGCAGTGCAGCAGATCTGGGTGCATGATGGTGCTGTGCAGGGTGTGGAAAAGTCACGTCACGGAGACGCCGATGTTCAGAGCATCATCCGCCGGTAGCACTCCTCCCTCAAAGTGACATCGATGTGACAAAGTGACATCGATGAACAAAAGGCTGAAGCGAGAGCGACAACACATCCAACACCTTTTGACACTTAACCCTCGCCCGCACATGCCATTTTCCCATCCTAGAACGCACATGGGGGGGGGGGTGGTTGCCACCCCCCCGCGCCATTTCGTTCCTGTTGGAGATAGAGCTTAGCAGTGAAGACCAAAAAGATTCTTTGGGAAGAGACAAATCCAATGATATCCAGTTTTACCTTCTCAGGTCAGTCATTGACCTTCCAGGTCAGGTCAAACTAAAAAATGTTGCTGTTTTGGGTCACCGTTGGATATCAAGTGTGCTGCTTATCAAATACCGATGACGATGCTGTTTTCTGGTGCCAAGCCAGCTAGAACCTCTTTGTCACACTACCCGACCAGAATTTTGCTGCTGATGTCATTTCAGGTCAAGTTAGGTCAAGGTCAATTATATGTGTTTGTATGTCTGTGTGTGTCTGTGTGTGTACTGATGTGTGCACCGATTGTTTTTGGGTCCATATTACATGAAATCATGATCTGAGAAGCTTTTACCAAAAATGCCGTCAAAAAACTTTAAAAAAAGTAAATTCAGCTTGCCTAAAACGCAATTATCTTAGGTGACCTAGGTTGACCTTGACCCTGACCTTGACCCCTGTACATCGTCAAAGAACATGTTCCATGATAGGTAGGAGGTAAGACTGGCAAAAAAGGCCGAAATCAGGGTGTCAAAAGCTCATAAGGCCCATGGCAAACGCAAGATGCTGAGAATTGGCCATTTGGGTCATGACATGACCTGAAAAACAAGGTCATATCTCTGAAACCAAAAATCACAGAAACTTGAAATTTTCAGTGGACATCAAGAAAGGATAGAGGAGCAGCTATACGAAAAATCAGCCTTCTAGCTCTAAAAATGTTGAGTGCAGAGCAGAAAGACTACCTGGGGGGGTGGCAACCACCCCCCCCCCCATGTGCGGGCGAGGGTTAAGCACGACCAACACAAGTACCACCAGACACTACGCACAATGACAGGACGAACACGCGACTACACTATTCCACCGCTAGAGGGACATAACGGAGACATATTAACTGACGACTTCGAAAAAGCGACGCTATTAACTTTAGCCCCAGTAGGGAGTGTTTTGTCTGTTTCGCAAAATCACCAATGGAAAGACAAATCATAATAGCACTGAGACGTATAACTTTATTCATTCATATTTCTTCGTTTCGTATTGTAAAAGTTTCAAAGTTTCAAAGTAAAAGGTTTCATCCTGAAACAAACAAGCCGTCAGTAAGATAGGAAATCAACACCGCTTTTAATCAAGAAAGGATATAGAAAAATGTAAATGATCAAATATAACAACAAAATGATATAACTTACTACAGTGCCGAATATAACAAAATCCTATTCAAATATGAAATCAAGAAAACGATGCAAGAGAATTTGAATTTTTGGCTCAACGTCTCGTGACGGAGCGAAGACGAGCTGTCGTACGAATATTCGCTATACACTCCCCGGCCTCATGATGGCGAGCGTTCGTTCGCCTCAATGATGAGAACCAGTCGATGAGTGGATCTCTTGATGCTTATGTACGGCTTTCCGCTATATTCTTTTCCTTCGGTTGATGGTTTGTATCGCAGTGTGACGTCTCGAACACACCCATCGCTGCTTGGTTCTATACTGGTGATTTCGGCCATTTTCCAAGATCCACGGAGAGGTTTGTCTTCATGTAATAACACGATATCGCCGATCTGGAAGTTCCGTTGTTTCAGATGCCATTTTTGCCGTACCAGCATAGTTGAGAAGTAGTCTCGGTACCATTTGTTCCAGAAAGTTGTGACGATTGTTTGTAGGTACAAGAATCTGCTTGCGAGTCTTGATGTCTGATCCCAATTGCCTTGTGGTGCACTCACATTGGTACGCCCGAGAAGGAGGTCATTTGGGGACAAATAGGAGCCGTGGAGGGGATCTGCTCCCGGTTTGTGCCCAATCGGTCGTTCATTGAGGAGGTTGGCGACTTCGAAAAGTACTGTCTGAAGTTCACCGAAGGTAAGGATGTTGTCTCCTATTGATATCGTGAGTGCTCGCTTGACGAGACGAATTAACGCCTCACTGCATCCATTTTCCCACGGAGCGTTGGATGACTTTGTAAAAGTCCAAGTCAGTCCCTGGTCAACTCCAGCGTTTGTCAAATCCGTCATATTCCACTTGTCTGTGATTTCCCGCAGTTCCTTGCTTGCCGCCGTCAGTTGCGAACCGAGGTCGGAGTATAGGGTCGCAGGGTATCCCCGTATCGTGACAAACCTGCGAAATGACAGCAAGAAATCTTGCGTGCTGTACCCTTCCACGAGGTCAAGGTACGAGGCCTTTGACGCCAGACAGGTGAATATCACTCCATATGCCTTCGTTCTAGTTCTGCGTTTGACTGTGTCTTTGATAAGGAATGGACCAAAGAGATCCAGTGCCGTATGGTAGAAGGCTGGGCTTGGCTTCAACCTTTCAGGGATCACAGGTCCCATCAGTTGATGTTGTGGTTTGCTGTCCAGTTTTCTGCATACGATGCATTGCCGTTTAATCCCTTTGATGACGCGCCTGGCACCCGGTACCCAAAATTTTGTTTGAAGTCGTGCCAACGTGGTTTCGATTCCCCCATGATCACGAATATGTAATTTCTGAATATACAGGTCGGTGAATCGGTGATTGTGCGGTAGAAGGATATAGTGATCCTGGTTCCAATTCTGCTTTAGCCATCTAGCGATTCGGCTCCCGACAATGATGATGCCTTCGTTGTTAAGCTCTGGACCGAGTCTTCTAAATCTCACTTGCCAATTGTCAATGACAATCTTCTGGGCGTGTTTTATCCATATGGTTTGAGCCTCTGTGATCAGTTCAGTTGTCAAACATTGTCCTACGTTCTTCAAAGATCTATTCTCCTTGACGCTGAGTACCCGCGCTGTGACCCGAATGAGTTTGTCGTAACTGCTGAAGCGAGAAATATCAATATCTCCGCATACCTATGTCACATTCTGGGGTGCTGTTGCATGCACTTGCTAGGCTTACTATTACCCGATCAGGTAATTCCTGCTCAAACTGCTTCTGACTTATCGGCCAATATTCTCTTGCAGTTTGCATGAACTCAGGTCCAGTCTGCCAAACACTGTTTGTTCCCAGATCTTCTGGTTTGGTGTATCTCGTAGTCATGTCGGCAGGATTATTTTGACCATCAGTCCACCACCACTGACCGGGGTCTGACTTCTCCTGAATTTCAGCTATTCTCACGGCTACGAAAGTTCCAAACCCGTACGACTGCTTTTGGATTTGGGATCGTACTATCATCGAGTCTACTATGAAAATGACTTCACGAAACTTGAGTGACATCTCTTTTAGGAGAGTTTCGGCCAAACGACATCCCAGAACGGCTCCGCATAGTTCTAGGCGTGGTATACTTAGCTGACGATTTGGACACATACGATTTTTGGCAGCGATTAGTCGAGTTTCGTGTCGTCCCGATTCGAGCAACCACTGAAGGTATGCGCAAGCACCATAGGCATGTGAGCTGGCGTCAGAAAACACGACCAAAATCGGTTCACCGACAGCGTTTGTTGGCTTAATGCATCGTTCAAAACGAATCGTATCCAACTTGATCATTTGTGTCAAAAAGGCGATCCATTCATTCCTGTTTTCATCCGGTATGGGTTCGTCCCAGCGAATCAGTCGATTCGAATCCTGTCTTGTTGTCAAGTTTCTTATAAGAATTTTTCCTTGAATCGTGAAAGGTACAATGAGTCCCAAGGGATCGTAAATGGTTGCTATTTGTCGCAAAAGCATTCTCCTTGTCAATATTGTTGGTATGTTGTGCTTCGTTTCACCCAGACTTGAACTGTTTTCGACTTGACCTTTTGTGAAGTTGAATTTGACATCGAATATGAGACTGTCAGGTAATGGCTCCCATAGTAATCCAAGGACCTTTTCTTGTTCCTGACACGAAACCTCAATAGTGTTATTTTTCATTTCGAACTCTCCCGGGATCGTCCAGTGTTTGACTGTGAAACCACCCTGTGACAGAATGTCTTGCACCTGAGCAGCCAAGGTTAATGCTTCATTTGTGCTTGAAACAGACTGTACTAGATCATCGACATAGCTGTTCTTTGTTATCATATTCACTGCTTGAGGGTATTGGGCTCTAAACATCTCAGCGATCGTATGCAGTGCGGTCAGCGCAATAGTCCCGCTCGGTCGATCTCCAAACGGAACCGCCGTTAAAACATAATGGTTTGCGTTTTCATTTGTTTGAAGATCGCGCCAGAGATATCGGTGTACATGCTGGTCTCTCTTCGATAGTCTAATCGAATTGTACATTTTTGATATATCAGCTGTCATAGCAACGGGGTGTTCTCGAAATCGAAGAAGAATGCCAAGTAAGTTGTTAATAAAGTCTGGTCCCTTGGCCCAGTATTGATTCAATGCGTGACCCATGTAAGATGCGGATGAATTGGACACAATGCGAATAGGCGTAGATAATGATTTTGGTTTCATGACTTCGTGATGATGGATGTAATGAATTGGTCCGTCGTATACTTCTATTTCTTCTTCAGATAGTTTCTTGGCGACGCCTTGATTCTCCATATCCTTCATTTGTTGTTGATACGCCGTTTGGTGTTCGTATCCTAATTTAAAGAGACGGTTTTCTGTAGAGCGAAGTTTCGCCATCGCAGTTGTTACGTTGTTGGGACTATTACCAAAAGCTGACTATTGCCGATTGTTTTGATAACATTGGGCATAATTACGCAGGAATCTTCCCCGATCAGCATATCAATCTTTTCCTCGGGTCGGATAATTTCCATGATATCAATGTCTGGAAAATTCTTCTTGATATGTTCAATGTTGACTTGATGGATATTAGCAGTGATTTCATCGATACCGAATGCGGTTACTGACCAAATTTTCCCTTCCAAATCGGCAAGAGGAACATTATATTCTTGACTTGTTAATGAGGTGGTGTCATTTCCCACCTTCACGATTGATAAATTTATCGGTTGACCCCGCAAGCCGAGTCGGGCGGCCGCACGGTGGGTAATGAGAGAGATGTTTGAGCGGGAATCCCACATAACGTTTATTGCTTGATTTTGACACTGTACGACGTTGACGGCTACAACTGGTTGACCTTCTCTCGCTTGAACATTGTAACTTTCGGAGTTTTGTCCTTTGTTTTTGTCATTATTGCGATCGTCATGTAATAAATCGTGATGTCTTTTCCCGCATTTTTGGCCTGCTTGTACGATACTGCACTGCTTTGGCGCGTTACAATTGATGGCAATATGTCTGGTAGTTTGTAAGCAATTGAAGCACGCACCAGCTTCTCTCGCTCCTGTGACGCCGATTTCGGTTTTAAGCGCAATCACGTGACACACCGCAGTCACGTGACCTAGAGGTGCGCTTTCAATAGACTGAGTGCGCTCATATCGAACCGAGAGTTTTACGCAATTAAAGACAATAAACGTGCTCAGTTTAACCTGCTCTCTTCAATAAAGCGAGATAAATGTTTCATAATGCTTCGGTACCAACGATATTGCCAATCCATCAAACATTGTAGTCAGGAGACGATTTGGCATTCGACACTTTTTCAAATTAATTCGGCGTTAGAATTGCACATATTTTAACAAATTGCGCTTTACAACAACAGTCGACTGAGCCGTCCGAGCGCACCCATTCCATCTGCGCCGGCAGGCGACAGAAACCGCCAGTGGCGGAATCAGGGAGGAAGGGGGGGGGGTAAGAAAGTGGGGAAGAAGTAGCAAATGGCTTGTGGCGTCCGAAGCTCAATAAGAGCCTAGGTACTCAACCGGAGCCGGAGCCGTCCACAAATCTACGGCTCCATATCTTCTTTGAATTGGGCTGCCTAATCGTAGGCTATGACTTCATTGGTGGTTGATTTATTTCAACCGAATGTCATAGTCATGAGCTGCTGATCGCATGTCTCTGGTCCATCTGCATTCTGTAGTTACTATCATGAAATACTCGGGAAACTTTGCCCTATTTTAGCTACTGTGGCTGTTGACGGCGTTCAAGTGTGAAACCAATGGCGTTAATGACGTAGAAGAACTTCAGTGAAAATGTCTCCCAATTACTCCAGTGACCTTGACTCCAGGGTGGTGTTTCACAGCAGATCGCTGCAGTGCGCTGCGCGCGTCGGCGCGTTGGGTTTCCATGGCAATATCAACAAACTTCACTCTGACGCTAAGCTATGACGTCATCGCAAAACGCTAGCGCGCCGCTCCGCCAGCACGCTAGCAGCATTCGCACCCAAACCTCTGTTCTCTTTGTACTTGGTTCCTTAGGACCTCTGTTCCAAACGCGATTCATCATAAGCTAACAGATCGCTCGCAACGTCATTCGAGTGACGTCAGGGGTATGCCTTAGCTCCCAGCGCGCGCAGCGTCGGGCGGTGAGACAGGGGCCAGGGCCCAGGACAATATTCATTAATCGGTTTATCGTCCAAGGCCGTATATTAGGGGGTTAACCCGCGCGGGGCTGGGGGGGGGGGTAAATTTTACCCCCCTCGCGAATTTTTGCAATATCTCAAAAACGGCGGCGCGCAGCGCCGCCAAACTTTCAGTACCTTTTCTTACATCAATTTGACACGTTCCCTGAAAATTTGAGCGAAATCCGTCGGAAAATTTTTGAGAAATTGACGTTTTAGTGACGTCATGTTCGCCATTTTCGCCTCAAAAACGGCAAAAGTTCAAACGCCGCTAACATCTTCATTTTTAAAGGAATCAAGACGTAACAAAAAAGGATATACGTAATTCTACTTTGTCTATCAAATGGTTATCTCGGTTTTTTGAAAATTTTGGATTTTGGCCCAAGTTTTTTTCAAAAAACTGACTTTTTTGGGAAAATAGCTATAAAATCCAAAATTTTGAGTGTATCAAAAAAAAAAAAACGGAATATATGTCAGAGAAGTGGTCTATGTGCACCTACATACCAAGTTTTAGAAGAATCGGTTCAAAAATGTGGGAGTTATTCAAAATTGTATGACGTCACGACACACAAAAATTTTGAAAAATGATTTTTTTGGAAGTTCTAGACCTCGTACGGAAACAAAAATAGCCCCATTCGATTCGCCGTGAAAAACTGCATCAGATAGACACCTTTTTAGGCCTTAACAACCAACTTCAAAATTTGACCTCACTTGACCTGACCTTGACCTGACCTCGACCTGAAATTCATCCAGAGGTGGTCCATATCACTTATTGAGTGTGCCTATTGAATTCTATGAGTAAAATGACCCATAAAACATGTGTCGCACATGCCCTTTTCTATATTTTGTTTTTGGTGACCTGACCTGACCTGACCTGACCTTGACCTTGACCTCTGAATGATATTATATGCAACGAATATTGTCTTGGTAGCCTAAGAACACGTTTTGGGCGATCAGTCTCAGTCCATGACTCCATTCTTCGGCAACTACGGTGCAAGGCCGATACTGTAGGAGCTTGCAATCTGTACCCTTGACCTGACCTTGACCTTGACCTCAAACTTAAAATTAAGTACATGTTTTTAGTTGTTCGTGATGAGATCTTTCGATTGGCGTTTGAATTTTCCAAATCGGACCATTAGTTCGGGAGATAACAGGGGGGGGGGGTAAAATTTACCCCCCCCCCCCCCAGCCCCGCGCGTTCGGCTGGAGACCCCAGCCCCGCGCGGGCTCATCAGTAGGTCTGTTTACATTTGCTCAGCTGACGAAATGACGTCAATGGTCGTCCGCCCCGCAAGGATCAGACGGCCGCACACAGTAGGGGAGAGCGGGGCCAGTTGAACCACTTTTTATATATTGACATGCACAGCGAGATCTAGTTGACATATCGAAAAATGCACAATGCCATGAAAAAATATGCTCTTTTGGCTTTATTTTAAGATATGTAAAATTATGTTTCAAGCATATTTTGCTACCAAACGCATGCTTATAAAACAGCTCTACGCCCGTTTCAAATGACCCCGATGCGAGGGTCAATTGAACCAGCCCATGGGGTCAATTGCACCTATCCTTAACAATGGGATGTTTTCCTGTTTAAGGCCACTTTCTTAAGGTGATATTTTGTCCGGTTTACTTTTCCAAATGCTACATTCAATAGGTCGTTGGAAAGCTAAAAGTGCAAAGTTCCTCATAATAGGTGACATAAAGTACATAGACTATGGTAAAATGGGCGGATGAGGAAAATGAGAAATATATAAGGCTATAGTGTGCTTTCAAGCAAAATGCGGGGGAAAAAGGGGTAAAAAATTAAGCTCTATTAAACTACTATTTCAGTTTAAAAGTTCATTTCAAAGGTGGACTATTTCCTTTAACCCGCGCCCTGGTGGGGTCTATTTATAACGCGACCTGGTGGGGGGGGGGGGCTATTTTTTGCCCCCCCTCGTATCTCCGAAACTACTGGACGGATCCGCAAAATTCAAACGGCGTTCGAAAGGCCTGTCAAATTTGTCGACGGAAACCAAATTTCATTGACCTCGGGGTCACCGATGACGTCACAGGTCAGGTCAAAGATGAAATGTTTCACCGTTCACGGGTCTTCTAGGGAATGCAATATAACACCGAGGAAAACGCATTTTGTCGAGAATCAGCGGTAGGGCGTCAGTTGCCTAGTAGATATGTTGCTATTAGAGGTCACTGGCAATACCAGGTCAGGTCACAGGTCAGGTCACCAAGGGTCACAGGTCAGGTCACATGAGCCCAAGTTTACTAAGGTTGTGTGATACATGTTTTATGGCCAATTTTTCATTTCCAACTCAATGGTGTTGGTTATAAGACTATCAGGTACAGCTTAGGTCACTTTCTGGTGAAGTTCAGGTCAAGGTCAGGTCAAGGTCAGGCCAAAAAAGGTCATATTTTAAAGTTGATAGTTTTGCATAAAATGGGTATTGATTCGATGCAGCTCGTCACGGGGAGTCTAATGGTGGTCTTTGTTTTGCGCTACGGGGTCTAGAAATGCTAAAAATTGAGTTTGAAAATTTGACGTCATCAATTTTGAACAGTTTTTTCGCTATAACTTCGCCAAAAAAAAGAGGTATCAATCTCAAATTTGGTATGTGGATGGAAGGTGGTAAGGACTGTCACATATAATCCGGTTTTTGCGAAATTCAAAAAACTTTTAGGATTTTTCGATTATTATATCCAAAAAATCTATTTTTTGATTTTTGGGGGTCAAAATCCAAAAAAATTCAAAAATCCGAGATAACAGTTTTGTAGCCCTGTCCAATCTACAGCTTTTATGTCTTTATCATTTTTCTGTATTTGCAAAGCTATGGGCCTGACAGCTCTTCCCGCGAAACCCTTTTTTGGGTCGAAAACGGCAGAACATGACGTCACTCTGACGTCATTTCCGGCCAACCTATCATAGCCTTTGGAAAAATTTTTGGTCACAATGTGTAAAATTGATGTCCGGGAGGGTACTGAAAGTTTGGTGACGATCGGCGCAGCGGTTCTGGAGATATATCGAAAAGTCTGGAGGGGGGGGGCAAAAAATAGCCCCCCCCCACCAGGTCGTGGGTTAATGTTTACAGCCCCTGAACAATAACCATTGCAAAGGTCACCGGGGTCCATTGAAACGGCCTGTGGCCCTGTTTCAACTGACCCTCAGAGAAGCGTTTCAATTGACCCCATCCGCTCCCGCCATCTCGCACGCGCCGTAAAGCACATGTCAAACGAGCTGGAGGGACGGCATCATGCTGAATGAAGGGCCAAATAAGGTGTTATTCCGGAGCCAGGAGTTCTTCTTTCAGCAAACAAAGGTATATGAGATATCACAAAATATTCATAAAAACGATTTCTCCCAAACGCCCCTCAAAAACACAAAAACAAGTGTCAAATCAAAATTACCGTCCGTTTGCCGCCCAAACGCCGTTGACAAAGGAAGTGGTCGAGCGCGGATGCGCAGTGGTGTCGGCAACGCCATATGTTGCATACTGTTGAAAATAAAGCCATGTTTCATCTGACCCCGTGTTTCAACTGGCCCCGCTCTCCCCTAGGTAGGTACATAACGCGGGCACAGGCAACAATCTCATCGACCTTATCTTGATAGAAAACACAACAGTAAAACGCTCTAAGCAGGGGCGCAGCCAAGGGGGGGCACACTGGGCTTTAGCCCCCCCCCCCAAATCTAGTAGGCGCCCTCATCCAGGGCGCCGAAGGCGCCCTGGATGGCGCCTTGGATGGATGGATGGATGGATGGATGGCGATGGATCGTTTCGGGGTGCCGAAGGCGCCTTTCTAATGTCCAGCACTCTAGGCGCCCTCGACGGTTAGCCATTGCGGTACACCATGCAGCACTGGCGCCCAGGTTTACAATTTTATATCTCTTTGTGGGTGAAGATGCACCCACAATCCTGAACTGCCAGACATCCACCCCCAATCTCCTGACCATCTAGTTAGCACCCTGGCATCATCTTCAGCGCCCTTCTGTCTGTTCGGCGCCCTTCTGATCTGTCGGCGCCCTTCTCGCCATTCAGCGCGCTTATGGCCTGCCGGCGCCCTTTTCACATTCGGCGCCCTCTGGGCTGACCAGTCGGCGCCTTCATGGTCCTTACCACACAGCATCCTCCTGATCTTTCTGCGCCCTCCACACTTGCCGGCGCCTTCCTGACCTGTCAGCGCCCTCCTTATCGTATTATAGCGCCCTCCTCACCGTACATCGCCCTTATGGGCCCATCGATAGCGCTTCGGCGATACCTATCGCCTAGAGGCTGCAATGGGGCCCTTAGAGTACGGTGTCAGACCCCCCCCAGAGGCCGGTGTTTGACCCAAGGGTCAGCGAAGGGCCTCAAAGGGCAAAGGCCCAAGGTAGGGCCCCAGAGGCTGATGTGGGCCTTCAGAGGCAAGTGCGTGACGCCCAAAGGTAAGGCTTGAGCCCCCCCAGAGAACATAATAGGGCCATCAGTGGCCGGTGTAGAGACCTCATAGGCCAGTTTGGGCCCCTCAGAGGCTAGTGTGGGGCTTCAGGTGTCGGTATGAGGCACTTAAAGACCGTTATGGGTCCTCAGAAGCCGGCATCGATCCTTCAGAAGCCAGTACGGGGCCCTCAGAGGCACATAAGGGTCAGTTTGGGTCCCAAAGACAGAAATGGGAGTTGGGACCATCAGAGGCCGGTGTGGGACCTTTAGAGGCTGGTTTGGGTCCTTAGGGGCCAAATTAGGGCCCTCAGAGACCAGTACAGGACCTGCAAAGGGCAGTTTGAGACCATCAGAAACCGAATTGGGCACTCAGAGGCTAATGTGGGTCCTTACAGGCCAGCATGGGGCCCTCAGAGGTTAGCGTGGGGCCCTAAAAGACCAACATGGGCCGGCGTTGGGCCCCAGAGGCCATTAGAGGGCCCTCAAAGGCCAAGATGGGCCCTCAGAGGCCGATGCAGGCCCTTAGAGGCCGGCATCAGGTCTTCAGAAGCCCGTGCAGGGCCTTCAGAGGCTAAGGTGGGTCCTTACAGGCCAGCACGGGCCCTCAGAGGTCAGTGTGGGGCCCTAAAAGACCGGCACGGGCCGGCGTTGGACCCCAGAGGCCAACAGAAGGCCCTCAAAGGCCAAGATGGGCCCTCAGAAGCCGATGCTGACCCTTAGAGGTCGGCATCGGGTCTTCAGAATCCAGTGCGGGGGGCCCTCAGAGGCTAATGTGGGCCCATACAGACCGTCATGGGCCCTCAAAGGTCAGAATGGGACCCTAAAAGACTGGCATTGGCCGGCGTCGGAACCCAGAGGCCAGCAGAGGGCCCTCAAAGGCCAAGATGGGCCCTCAGAGGCCGATGCGGACCCTTAGAGGCCGGCATGGGGTCTTCAGAATCCAGCGCGGGGCCCATAGAGGCTAATGTGTGTCCTTTCAGGCCAGCATGGGCCCTCAGAGGTCAGTGTGGGGCCCTAAAAGACCGGCATGGGCCGGCGTTGGACCCCAGAGGCCAGCGCAGGGCCCTCAAAGGCCAAGATGGGCCCTCAGACGGCGATGCGGGCCCTAAGCGGCCGGCATTGGGTCTTCAGAATCCAGTGCAGGTGCCCTCAGAGGCTAATATGGGTCCTTACAGGCCAGCATGGGCCCTTAGAGGTCAGTGTGGGGCCCTTAAAGGCCGGCATGGGCCGGCGTTGGACCCCAGAGACCAGTGGAGGGCCCTCAAAGGCCAAAATGGGCCCCCAGAGGCCGATGCGGGCTCTTAGAGGCCGACATCGGGTCTTCAGAATCCAGTGCGGGGCCCTCAGAGGCACTTAACCCTAGAACGCCTAGGGGGGGGGTGTATCACCCCCCCCCCTGAGGTTTTTTCGAAGTGCACGCTAAACGGCTTGTCGTAGCGGGCTGAAATTTTCAATACCCTCTGGGGCAACCTTTGCGCATCTTTTGCCGAAAAAAATTGATCGGGTCATATGAGGTCACGGAGTTATGACGTCCTAAGAGGTACAGCCTCCGGCCGACAGTTACCAAACGTGTGCGCCGAATCCCTAGGTTTTCTGCCGGTGATACCCACATTGTTTGATGGATCATGATGAAACTTCCCATGCATGTTGGGGCAAGCATTGGCTATCGTGTGGTGCAAGAAAATTGACCGGGTCAGGTCAGGTCACGGAGCTATGACGTCACAAGAGGAACAGCGTCCGGTACTATTTTTGAAAAGCGCCCGAACCACTATTTTGCTAATTCTTGTCACCTCAATGGGAATATGCAGCAATATTAGCTTCTATAGGGAGCAAATGGACCTCCCAAATCCAAAAATACAATCAGATTTCAAAAATTTAAATTTTGATTTTTCGAATTTCTGCCGCCGACTGTGACCTTGCCGACTTCCGGCGCTCCCAACGCGCCATTTTTAGAGCTAGGGAAACGAAATACATACCAAACGATAGAGATTTGATCAAGGAACACGATAGTGAAGATTTCAAGTCGATATCTCCCACCGTTTTGCCGCAATCGCCGCGGAAAGTTGAAAAAGTTTGATTTTTTTCGGAAAATTTGACCTTTGACCGGTCATAAGTAGGTCAAATGTTGACCTAGGACCAAAAAATATACCACCAATCGCGAGATCTCGTTGAGAGCAATCCGTTGAATTTTTCCGCAAGCTCTACGACCTTCCGTTTCGAAACGCCAGGGGGGGGGTCGTAACAACCCCCCCTGGTCGTTCGTGTTATGAGAAATGGCCTGGTCGTGCGAGGGTTAAAGGCTAGTCTTGGGACTAGAGAGACAGAAATGATGCCACCAGAGGCCGGCGTGAGGCTATCAGACGCCGGTTGGGCTCCTGAGTCCAGTTTAGGGGCCCTTAACCCGCGCCCCGCTGGGGGGGGGGGCAGAATCTGCCCCCCTCCCGTTTTTCGCCAATAACTTCTAAACGCGTTACGCCAGCGACGTCAAACTTTCAGTACCTTATCATACATCGATTTGACACGTTCCCTGACAATTTGAGCGAAATCCGTCGGAAAATTTTTGAGAAATTGACGTTTTAGTGACGTCATGTTCGCCATTTTCGCCTCAAAAACGGCAAAATTTCAAACGCCGCTTACATCTTCATTTTTTAAGGAATCAAGACGTAACAAAAAAGGTTATACGTGATTCTACTTTGTCTATCAAATGGCTATCTCGGTTTTTTGAAAATTTGAGTGTATCGAAAAAAACGGAATATATGTCGGAGAAGTGGTCTATGTGCACCTACATACCAATTTTTAGAAGAATCGGTTCAAAAATGTGGGAGTTATTCAAAATTTTATGTCGTCACGACAAACAAAAATTTTGAAAAATGATTTTTTTGGAAGTTCTAGACCTCGTACGGAAACCAATATAGCACCATTCGATTCGTCGTGAAAAACTGCATCAGATGGACACCTTTTTAGGCCTTAACAACCAACTTCAAAATTTAACCTTACTTGACCTGACCTTGACCTGACCTCGACCTGAATTTCATCCACAGGTGGTCCATATCACTTATTGAGTGTGCCTATTGAATTCTATGAGTAAAATGACCCATAAAACATGTGTCGCATATGCCCTTTTCTATATTTTGTTTTTGGTGACCTGACCTGACCTGATCTGACCTTGAACTTGACCTTTGAATGACATTGTATGCAACGAATATTGTCTTGGTAGTCTAAGAACACGTTTTGGGCAATCAGTCTCAGTCCATTCTTCGGCAACTACGGTGCAAGGCCGATACTGTAGAAACTTGCATTTTGTACCCTTGACCTGACCTTGACCTGACCTCTGACCTACTTAAGCAAAAAAATTTGGGCTCTTAAGATCCGCCTTGTTAAGAGCTTTCGATTGCCGTTTTTCCCGTCTTTCTACGACCATCGGTTCGGAAGTTAGACGGGGGGGGGGGCAGAATCTGCCCCCCCCCAGCAGGGCGCGTATGGCTGAATAGCCGAGCGGGGCGCGGGTTAAAGGCCAGTGGAGGGCCCTCAGAGGTCAATGTGGGTCCTCAGCGGTCAATGTGGACGCTTGACCGCCACTGAAGGGCTCTCAGAGGTCAGTGTAGGACCCTCAAAGACTGGTATAGGAGCTGTTAATAGCTGGCGTGGGTTTCTCGAGCCTCGTGACAATCGAATACGGGCCAGGGCCCCATACGGCCATGGGGGCCCATCGGTTGTTTGGGGGGGGGGGCAAATGATATGATGCCCCCTGATTTGCCTTTGGGGGGCATGGCCCTGATGCCCCCCCCCCCTGCGACCGCCACTGGAGCCGTCCGCCTTGCATACACCTATGCATTCATATCTCGGCCAACACCGACCAGCTGAGCGCCACACGGACACATTTGGCAGCACATAGACCAGTGCGAAGGAAATCCCCTCCGCTAATACTTTACACATAACAGGCCTAATGAAGAGGGGTCCCGCGCAAGCAACAGGTAAGTATGTGCATAGAGTAAATACAACAAAACTGATCTTTAACATCTAAACATGCTAAAGTATAGCATAAAAGGCATTAAATCCACAAAACCAGTGACTGAAGCCGCCTCTGTCAAGTAAATTGTGCCGTCAAGTGTAAGTGCAATGCGCCCAAATCAAACATGAAAGTGTCTGGAAAGGGCGCATATGCGCTCGGATCATACTGCAGAGTGTCGTTAAATGGCGCAGTGCGCTTTTATCTGACTCGGTAGTGTCGTTTTTAGGCTAAGTGTTTGATAATTGCGCCTGAAGTCGACTCGGGAAAATTATTCAAACAGGTATTTCGAGAAAAATACAATTGTTAAACGCAAAAAAAAAACTGTCGGAATGCGTTTTGCAAACACACCTATCAATTAAAAGTGTTTGGGTCACCTTCAGGTCATTATTTAAAAAAAACTTGTGCACCGAATTCCAGCTCAACATCTAGGTAAGGTATACGACACCCACTCCGTCGTCAGGGCAAAATCCTTCATATGAAAATTCAAGTACATATGGTTGTGAGTATGATGTACCAAATGTATGCATTATGCATCAGAAATGACGAGCGAGAAAATCTCTTTCAAATGAGCATCATTTTTTAAAGATTGGTTGCGAAATAAACGAATGAGAACAGAAAAACGGAAAGTGCTCGACCACTCAGGCTCCAACAGGACTGTTGAATACAGGCGCAATTTGCCCACGATTTGTCGCGAATGAGCGCAGTTTCACCGCATCGTTCTGCATCGCGTTTTTCTCATTTGTGGCGGAATCAAACAGTGTCCTGATACTATCACATATTCCGGGGGGCTAAATTTACCTCTTTTCATTGCAGCGAGCTTCCTAGAATGCATAACTTTGAAGATTTTGCGACATGAAAGAAATGTCGTATTTCAGCGCAGTTTGAGTGTGCAATTTGCGGCAACTGTCGCTTTTAAGCGCTGTCGTTTTATTTTGCGCAAAGTCGAATTCGAGCGCAAAAAAGTCGAATGAGAGTTGAATCGTATTCCCGGCAGTGAATCTGTCTGGTAGGGCCATTTGAAGAAATTGTTTACATTGGTCTATGGAATGCCCCGTTGTCCTGTGAATCCAAGACCATTTTTTGTCCACGATCGATGTGCCATACTTATTATTTTCATGAGCTGATGTATATGTAGCGTACTGATTTCCGTTTGCATACGAAGTAGAAGGCTGATCCTGATGATTTAGCGTAGCTTGATGTACTGTTCTTGTTTTGTTCGTTCGCAATTCGTGTTCGGTATATTCGATTACTCGTTTTTCTCGTAGTAAATAATTTAGGAGTCTTTCAAACATTCCTTTGTAATTTGTGTTGCTTGCATCCAATGAAATGATCCACTCGCGCTTTTGAACGGAAGGGAGTAATTTTTCAATCATATTAGGTCGTTCAATAAGTAACGAACAATCGGTCATAACTTCTTTATTTCCTTATTTAGCACTTTCAAACTTTCACAGATTATAGATCAAATATTTCTGAATGTAGCCTTTGCCTCAAACCAGTCGCCACCCGCCTGCACACACTTCTCCCAGCGTTCCGGCCAACGCCGGAATTCCGCCCGGAAAAACGCGTTTTCCGTCTTTTTCACCCAGTTCTTGACAGCGCACCTGACTTCAGCGTCGGTCTCGAAGTGTTCACCACGGAGGCCATCCTTCAGGGGACCAGAGGTGAAAATCTGAAGGAGCCAGGTTCGGACTGTAGGGCGGCTGGGGCATGATATTCAGCCCTGTCTCGCGATCTCCTCGCGTGTGGCGTGAGACATGTGCGGACGAGCGTTGCATGGTGTCATCCTGGTGGGCTTTCTTGAACCTGGGCGGACTATTGACAGCGGGCCGCTACATCACAGTCCTGCAGGAGACTGAGAAAAGCAATCCTGAAGAAGAGGCGCGGCTCGGATGTCAACAACATCACCATACACCATGACAACGCCCGACCGCACTTGTCTCACGCCACGCGCGAGGAGATCGCGTGACAGGGCTGAATATCATGCCCCAGCCGCCCTACAGTCCGGACCTGGCTCCTTCAGATTTTCACCTCTTTGGTCCCCTGAAGGATGGCCTCCATGGTGAACACTTCGAGACCGACGCTGAAGTCATGTGCGCTGTCATGAACTGGGTGAAAAAGACGGAAAACGCGTTTTTCCGGGCGGAATTCCGGCGTTAGCCGGAACGCTGGGAGAAGTGTGTGCAGGCGGGCAGCGGCTGGTTTGAGGCATAGGCTGCATTCAGAAATGTCTGATCTATAATCTGTGAAAGTTTGAAAGTGTTAAATAAAGAAATAAAGAAGTTATGACCGATTGTTCGTTACTTATTGAACGACCTAATACTAACCGTTGCGACGGTATCCATTTCCTCTGTTTGTCCCATGCGTTTTAAATCCAACCAACATCTTTCGACGATATCAACCATTGCCACAAAGTTTTTACTGTCGCCGTCCTGAATGGGTTTGATGGATTTGATTTCATTAACGATAGTATCAACAAATTTTCTCGGGTCTCCATAAACACTGTCTAGTCTTTGAAACATCTTATCGTAGTCATCTTCCACTCCTTTGACAACGTCAAGTGCTGACCCGTGAAGACAAGATCTCAGAGCGTACGAATCTTTGCCATATGATTTGACCATTAATCTACCAAAATCTTGCTTGAAATTGGAATATTCCCTAATGTTTCCTGTGAAGCGAGGGGCTTCTAAGGCTTTGACATGAATTTGTGACGATTTAGAGCAATTTTCTGACACATGCGAGGCATACATACCCCTGATTTTGTCCAGCGATGATTCCACATCATTCATATAACTGTCACAGTCTTGAAGCAAGTCATCCATTGTATGATGCGGAGCAGTCTCGTTAATGAGCTCAATGAGAGAATCTTTCGCAGCATCCAATACCTTGAAGGCTTCATAAACGTCGTTAAATTTGTCCTGTATCACCAAAAATTGTTCTCCACGGTTACTAAGTTCCACAAAAGCATTGCATTTTCTTGTAAACTTACATTTGGCGTTAGTACGCGTTCGTTTTGCTCTTTCCAAAGGATCTTGATTTCGTTCTTGACATCCTTTCATTTTGTGCCTTCTTGTATTATTCTTAGCACTTAATATTTGGAAATTACTAACGTTACTTTACGTTAATTTATTGCTTGTAGATGAAATGTTTTGTCTGTTTCGCAAAATCACCAATGGAAAGACAAATCATAATAGCACTGAGACGTATAACTTTATTCATTCATATTTCTTCGTTTCGTATTGTAAAAGTTTCAAAGTTTCAAAGTAAAAGGTTTCATCCTGAAACAAACAAGCCGTCAGTAAGATAGGAAATCAACACCGCTTTTAATCAAGAAAGGATATAGAAAAATGTAAATGATCAAATATAACAACAAAATGATATAACTTACTACAGTGCCGAATATAACAAAATCCTATTCAAATATGAAATCAAGAAAACGATGCAAGAGAATTTGAATTTTTGGCTCAACGTCTCGTGACGGAGCGAAGACGAGCTGTCGTACGAATATTTGCTATACAGGGGGGGGGGGGGGGCATATGTTACCACTCTGTCGCGTTTTTTGCGTGTGAATAAAAAATCGCGGCGCCGCTTGGCATACCTTTTTGTACATCAATTTTGGACAATGTGTGAAATTTTTGACCCCAGGTCATGTTAGGTCAGGTCACCAGGTCAAGTTAACTGACCAAGCCTAAAAAAGTTTGCAATCATGTCCAGCCTGCAGTGTTTGTCAGAAAGGTTTTAAACTTGGTGGATTGCATGATGTTATGGGCGCCTACAATTTTTATATCTCGGATTTTTTTATATCCGTGACCTAAGGTCAGGTCAGTGGCGTGACCTTTCCATTACAAGTCAATGGAGAAAAATGAAAATGCCTCTAGATCCGTGTGTACTCATAGGAACAGTCCAAATATTTCAGAATCACAATGATTTGGACCGCCCGTGATGACCAAGGTGTCATTTTTGCTGATAGCCTCTAGAAAGGTCATCCGAGGTCATTTGAGGCTACAAACAGATTTTTGCCAATAACTCGCGAATGGAAAGAGATAGGACGCTGGGGATGGTCTCATTGTGGTTGTCTTGTTGAGACGCATCGACTGATATGCAACATGACCTTTTCCGGTCAGGTCATGACCTTGACCTGAGGTCAAATTTTGAAGTTGACCTTTCAAGGTCAAATTATAGTTCATTCGACGCGTCTCGGTGAGAGGAACACGATTCTGGCAATAGAAATGTCGTGGCTTTTTTTTAGTCAAAAGTTATTGTCGAAAAACACTTTTCTTAAAAACAGCTATTTTTGGAGTTTTTGCCCTCTGGAGGCTAAACCGTGACCTGAGGTCAATTTTGATTATGACTTTATCGCAAGAAGAGTTCAAAAGCTATCGATTGCTTTTCCATGCGTTTTTCTAGCTATCATAGTTCCTGAGATAAATTCATGTTTTCTGAAAGATATAATGACATTTGACAAATTTTAACCTTTGATGACCTTCAGTGACCCCAATATTGCTCTAAGATGAAAAATGACCGAAATACTTTCAAACGTACGCATTAAGAGCTATCGACTGCTTTTTACCGCGTCTTTCTAGCCCTCTATAGTTTTTGAGTTAGAGGTGGGTGGTAACATATGCCCCCCCCCCCCCACTAGGGCGAAGTTGGCTGAGACCGCCACTGGGGCGCAGGTTAAACAATCATTTCGCTAGTCAAGTGACGGTCGACTTAACCGGCACACACAGACATCCACTAAATCATGACTCAGACAAAACGCCGGTGCCCACTCTGGGTGAACTGATGACATCCGAGAGAGAGGTTCGCCAAATACTAAACTCACTCGATCCTAACAAAGCAACGGGACGCGGTGAAATTCTAGTAAAGTTATCAAGTTAACCGCTCTCATCATCGCAGAACCATTGTCCAAACTTTTCAACATGTCACTAAGTCAGGGAATTAACCCATCGAAATTTAAAGAAGCAAACATAAAACCAATTTTCAAAAACAAAGGATCACCTTCTGACTACACTTCTTACCGTCCCATCAGTATACTTTCATCGTTATCTAAAGTATTCGAAAAATTGTCTTCAAGGGTATATATTCCCATTTACTAAATCATTCTCTTTTGACCGACAAGCAGAGTGGGTACAGGCGTAGCCACAGTACAGAACAACAACTTTTATACCTGACTCACAACTTGTACAAATCACTGGACATGGGAAGAGACTTAATTGCTATCTACCTCGATATTTCTAAATACTTTGACAAGATCTGGCATGACGGACTGTTGTACGAGAGTAAGCACGACTTCGGAATTACTGACTCACTTTTCGACTGGTTAAAATCATATCTTTGTGACAGGACACACCAAGTACGGATCAACAGCACATTCTCGGCCACTAAAACAATAAATGCGGGCTGCCGGCGGGGATCCGTACTCGGGCCTTTGCTGGCACTTATGTATCTCGACGGACTTTCAAGACGAATAAAGAATGACTTTCTCTTTTTCGCTGACGACACATCTATCTACGCCTCGCACACGACAGCAGACATTGACGCCGTACAGTCTGTCTTAAAAGTACCGCGCAAAGTGCCGGTGGATCCATCAAGCCTGACTGAGGTAGGGCCTGCTATAATTTGAAAGTCACCGAACCAATTGACCCAGGGAATGGACGAGGATGTGAATTGCTTCGGTGACTCAAATTTAGTAGGCCCTTCCTCGGTCAGGCATGATGGATCCACCGTCACTTTGCGCGGTACTTTTAAGACGGACTGTACAGCTATCACTACAACAAGACCTCAACGAAATCCACAAATATGGTCGAGAATGGGCAATTACATTCAACGCTACGAAGACCATCCAACAAGCATTTTCACACAGACATCAGTATTCAGTACACACCACCAAAGCTCACTTTCGAGGGCGCAAACGTAGGGGAAGTTGGGGGAACGCCGAAGACTTTTTTCTGACGCCCGTAGCACGCAAGGTAGACAACATAAGCTATTCTTGTTGGCGTCATTCGAGAGGCCAGTCTTTTGCCTTTCAAACATACCAGGCGCATTTGATGAATTCGCATACCGTTAAGCGCACAAACTAAAAATATCAAAGAAGTGACTTTTTCGGCGTTGCCCCGGACTGCGGGGAAAGCCGAAAATGGGAGAAATGATCTACGGGGAATGCCGACATTGATGTTTTGCCATTTTATCTCAAACTTTATCCAGAATTGATCAAAGCTGACACGCGTTTTAAGAGCTTGAGGACGCGGTGCACACTGGAAGTTATAATGGGGTTGGGAACTCGATTTTTTAAGAATGCATGAAAATGATCAAACTATTTTCACAGAATTTATGGTGCATACCATTGCCTCATAAAATCAATAAGCTGAGAGAAATGGGGGAAGAAAGATAGGAAACTTGTTTTGAAAAGTTCTTGAAAAAAGATGCTCTTGATGCTGTTACGTCACATGTCACCTTCTGCGGTTGACAAATAATGGCGCATCTGGCGCACCACAGATTACATGTTATATCAATGGGTGAAAGATGTTGTTTGCTTCACTCTGCCATTCACGCTGTTTTTAACTTTAAATTATGCTAAAACATTTACGGATGAAATGTTCAGTGTCAAAAATTGATGTGTCTGCCGTGTACTATATTCCCACTTAACATGAGCGCGTGATAAACATTTTATGTACCTCGAATTTTCAAATGATAAAGATGATGAATCGGAGGATGCTGAAAAGCAAAAGCTCATTCCAATATTTGGACTACTTTACGATTAAAATGTTTACATTCCTGTCATCTTATTGATCATTTATTTGTTCTTTTTTATGAAAATAACTTAAGGCGTTGAGAACCGAGGTAATTTCTATCTACCGTGCCTTAACTTACCAGCAACAGCAATCTATCTACGCCCTACGGTGGCAAGGGAGACTGTGAAAGAAGCGTAAGATGGATTCTAAACAATTCTTTTGTGATATACTGAAGGGCAAAGTGCAGAGAAGAGCGTACAAGTCCTGTTTTGTGCCAGGCTGTTGCAGTAGCACTTATGAAACTCCGAAAACGATCTTCGTTCATGTCCCGAACAACATTACCCTGAGGAGATGATCGTCTGCAATAGCAGGAAGAGCTGATGCAAGTACTTTGAAATCCACTATCAAGTCGGTGCTATTGTTGTAATGATCACTGTGAGGTGAGATATTTTGTGCAAGGGCTGAGTGTAATGCCCAGGAAATGACCTCCATTCGCCCCCTGACCTGACCGGTCAGGGTTATAAAATTTGAGTGGATGGCGGTCCGTTTGGGGTTCAGATGTCAATTATATTTTGTTACTGTCAAACAATACATGTTATGCTGGCAGCGAATGTGTGTAACGTCGTTTTTCGAAGCAGAAGTTAGAACTGTAACGGCAGAGTGCTTGCTGGTCTCATCGTAAGTATTGTAAGTGTTGTAAGCAAAAGCATTGTCAATATTGTAAGTATTGTGAGCATTGATGTATGGTAGATATCACCTCACATGATCTCGGCTCAGATAACCCTCTCCGGTGTCCCTGTCAGTAAATGGCACCTGGATCATTACAGATAAGATAATTTGTCATAATTCTTAAAGAATTGGGTGGTTTTGACTCGTTTACTCGAGGTGCAGGTCGCATTTCAATACTTTTCCATAGGCTTGCAATGTAAAGGTCACGACTCTGACCTAACCTCAGGTCACAGATCAAAAATTCTGAGATATACAAACGACACATACTGCAGGTACTGTTTTGAAGACATGATGAGAGGAAATAACTTCGTGAAAAACTCAAGCTCTGACGTGTTTGCAAACTTTTCTGAGGTGGGGTCAACAAACCCGCTCTGGTTACCTGACCTGACCTGACCTGACCCAGCTTTTTTTTTGCTGAGATGTGCGCAATGAGCATTTAGGAAAAGTCACCAAATATGAGCTGAATGTCTCGCGGCGTTTGGCAATTGTACAAGAAAATCCTGAAAGGTCTCCCCGTCCGAAATAGGGTTAATGTGTATATGAAGAGTTGCAGATGCCAAACATACCCAGATCTAAGACTGCAGTTCCCAGCGCCGCTGCTGAACGTTTTTAAAACAAACATACATAGGACATACAAACATGTACATAGGATACATAGGATACATAGGATGACAGGCGAATAACCGCTCACGCAAGGAGCGGAGCTCCGCCCCGTCCAAAGTGGCCAACAAAGCAGAGACAGAGGCAGCATCACATCTTCCATCAAAGAACTGGTTTCTGGCTTGGAAGATGAGCTCCATCTTTGCATCCGAGTCGGTGCTGTCAGGAATCAGCTGGTCTAATGGAGTGAGAGTAGTGAGACGACTAGCTATTGTATCAGAGCTGCCTGGTCTTCGTAGCATTTGCACCGATTCTTCTCGATCGGACTCTGAATTCTGTTCCTCCTGCGTATTACTTGAGGCATTGCTATGTAGCTAAGTCTTTGGCAGAGTTTCATTATCCATGCTTTGCAAACAGTGCCATAACAACACAGTTAATTAATCACCAAGCTTCTTTGCAAGTTCCAATACAGTTGAATCGCACGCGATTTGAGTGCAAAAATCAAGAAAAGTGCCAACTTGTTCTGGGAAAATATTTTGAATATTGACCTTAAAAAATGAGTCATTTCCAGATAAAATAACAGCTAAATAAGTTTTCGCTTGCCAATAAAACTCACAGATATTGAAGCTCCATTATTAAAGGAACATTTTAGTATATGCCATTCTTGATAAAACTTCTAAGCCACGCAATACCAGCGCAAAATAAAGAGACACTGAAAACACGACCAATCACTCCGATTTACCATAGGAAAATACATAGAAAATGTATGTCTCAACTGCGCCAAATATACAGACAGTTATATACCTACATGTGACGTCATGATTAGCCCGACCAATCAGAAGCAAGTTGTTTTCAGCCACAAATAATTAATTTCTGAACTAACTAGGCATTTTTTAAACAAAGTGATTTTAAATTAAATCATTAAAAATTCTGAGCTTTTTTATTTTACCAAAACATACAGAGCATGCAGATAGGTCCCAACCCTATTGTGTGATTACGGAGCGAGCGAAGCGAGTTTGCGAGGCTTATATCTCAGCAACCACTTGACCGATTTACACGCGGTAATTTTTGTAGGGTAGCTTCATTCCTTCTACCAAGTATTGGACTATTCCCGATGCATGTGGGTGACCCCTTATGCACGTGCCACGTGCAAAACGAAGAGGTGTCAGTTTTGTAATTGTTGCAATATCTCGGTAACTACTTGGCCGATTGCGCTGAAAGTTGGCATGTAGGTAGGCACCCACTAGGCACTGCATATACATGTGCCAGAGTTGGGGTGCTGCTGCACGTGCGCACGTGCAGGGGTCGTTTCCAGATCTCGGGAACGGCTGGACCGATTGCGCTCAAATTTGGTACACGGTTAGGGACCGGTTAGTAGGGTGCCGTGCACAAGTCAGTTGGGACCCATTTTGCACGTGCGCACGTGCAGGGTGCCGCTTCCAGATCTCGAGAACGGCTGGGCCGATTGTGCCCAAATTTGGCACATCGCTAGAGACCAGTTAGTAGGGTGCCGTGCACAAGTCAGTCCCCCTCGCAATTTCGCACGTGCAAGGCCCACCCTCTCGCTCGCTCCGTTAGTCGCCCCAAAAGGCGTTATACTGGTATAATAAGAACATGCCAGGTAAATCATTCCTTATAGGTAACAGGCCGTTGTGTCGGTTGAAAGTGTAATTTGTGTGACTAAAAATACGCGTTGCTATTCTACAGCAGTAAAGTCCACGTAGCGTGCTTTTAACACGTGCGTAATCGCACGTTTTCGGCATTACCCCAGCCTGCCATACTTTCATTTGCAGGCCCATAACTTTTCAACGTGCTGTATAAATTTCAAATAGGCAGCACACTTATGCAAAGACATGCTAAAGATTACTTGACCGAATTGGCCAGACAAACGGTAGCATAATGAGTAAGAAATGCTGCTTCAAAGGCGCATGTAGTACAAGGGAAACGTACCTTGAAAACGCTCTTGGCGCCCTCACAGTCGAAGTATTCCGAATGACGACTCGTAACAAACATGCGATAATTGTAGTCACTTAAGCTTCAGAGCATCACTGACAGGTGACATCCATGTCTTACGGTTTTCGAAATATCTCGAATTTCGGCTTTGCCCCAACTCCGGCATGGCCCCAACTTCCCCTACCCATTCATGAAACTCATACTCACCTTGGCTTGACATTTTCTAAGGACCTACGCTTCCACCAACACGTCAATGCAATATGCAACAAGGTACAGTATATCTAAAAAGTATGTCCCCTGGTTTGGCTCTCCCACAGGAGGCGAATCGGTAACTTGGCTGAATCCCAGTTGCGGCACCCGGCCGCCAGGGTCGCTGCCGCGCGAGCGGCCTTGACCGCTCGCATGTCATTGGCAGTTCGGTCCCTCCCCATCTATACCAAGGTGGGGAGGGGAGAAGAGGGGAAGAGAGGGGAGGGAGCGGCTTTCGCTCGGCACTTGGCGATACCTGGCTGACCCCGCGCTCCCTCGCTGACCATTGTCCTGCCCTCAGGCGAAGACCGACTTCCTGGCCTGTAGCGGCCCAGCGGAAAACCGAGCTCGCGGGGCGCGACTCCATTGGCCCAATCTTATAAATGGAATGCTGTCGTATTCACGGCATTAGATGATATACCAGCAGTGGATGTGGTAAAATACAGTCCAAAATAAACGAAAGCACACGATTCGTGCATAATGCGCCCTCCCATTCAAATAAGCCCGCCCACTTCGATAGATGGTGTAGTTTCTTAGGGCGTAAAAGATGCAAAACACTACCGATTTTTTTTTAGCTCGGCCACTGGGACCGACAATATACAATTGACTGAAATGCATGAAAACCATTTTGCATTTAGGTAATAGCCGTTTTCTGCACCCAAACTTTAGCCAGTGACACCCTGTCCATTCTAAAGCGTTTATAAGATTGGTCCCAGCACCCGATTTTATATGAGTAAGTCGTTTAAAAAGCATCTTATTTCTAACGAATTTATTATTATGGCCACTTTAACAGGACGTCTATAGAGCTTTGACTTTCACATTTCTTCCTCGTTCAGGAGAAACGTTTTCACCCTCACCGGACCTTCAGGTTTTCTGAATACCGAGGGGACGTTGGGGGTTGGAAGTGAGGAAACAACCCCCTTCGCCGATTCGCCCCTAATTGAGCTAGAGCCTCACGAAAGAAACGATCGTGTGCGTCGTTACGAAATGCAGCGATTGGTCTCCAATTTAAGGACCAGGTTCAGCCGATGACTTCGGAGGTCAGGTCAAGTGGCCCAAGGCACAGGTTCGGTTTTTGGTAAATAACTTCGCTAAAAATGATCGCAGATCCGCGATTTTAGCAGCATCGTGTTTGTCTAGCTCAGGCGTGTCGAATGGTATACTTTTTCTTCGGGTGAGATCAACTTAACCCTCGCCCGTATAGAGGGGGGTCGAACGGACCCCCTCCCTCGGTTTTTCGCGAATAACTCGCGTAAAAAGCGGCCGATCGCGACGAAACTTTCAGTACCCTCGCGTTAATCAATTTTACACCCACCCTGAAATTGTCATGACCCTGACCTTAATGACCTTTGACCTGCGACCTACTTTTCGAGACCATGTTTGGCCGGAATCGCGATTCGGCGTATGTCGGCTCGCATTAGCGGCGCGTTTGCAGTCTTTTCGTGGTTTTAAGCGTTCAAACATGGGATATGGTCTTGCTTCCATGCATCAGGGTGGGTGTCAAGGTCACCGGAAAGTCAGGTCAGGTCATTGACCCTTGATGACCTCGGTTCACTTTTTCGAGTTTTACATGTTTCTAGGCCAGTTTTAGGAGCTGAATTCGAATTTAGCAGCCATATGAACATTTACGAAGTAGTTTTGGTGCCCTCGTAACATGTTGCGAAGCTGTCAGAGGCGGTTGCCACCTACTACGAATACCCTTACTGGTTGACCTGACCTGACCTGACCCGACCTGGCCTAAATGCATGAAGACATCATCTGTGATCAAAACTAACATGATATTCGTGATCAGCACCCCGAAAACCCCATAGCAGCCACGCTTTACGACTTTCTAACAGGTCCCGATTTCCTCGACTTTTGGGTCATTGACCTGACCTGGAAAGTCAACCGATGACCTAGGACCTTAAAATTGGGTATCATCGACTTCCTCTCGTCACGGCCAACACGCTCGTTTTTCCCGCGAAGCTCTAGCTCTATCAGCGGCGAAACGGCAAGGGGGGTCCAACGGACCCTTATACGTTTGAGGCTGGAAAAAAAACACCAATACGGGCGAGAGTTAAGGTGTTAACCTCGGGTCAAGGTCAGGTCACAGCCCGTCAGGTCACGAAGCTGGTCAAAGGAGGTCATATTGCATATCAATCGATTCGGCAGGTCTTTTCATGTCCATTAGTGGCTCTATCGACTCGGTAGCTTTAGTTGATCGGGAGTTATTGACGAAAAACTGATAGCCTTAGTTGCGTGATAAATGACGTCACGCAAGATCAACAAAGCAAAATTGAAGCATCAGACCTTGCAAGGAGCGCATGAAATCACGATTCCGTGTGCTTGAGAATTTGAGATAGTTTTATATCATTTCCGGACCAAACTAGCAATTTCCATATTCCCCTGACTTTTAATGGTGAGAGACTGACCTGATCTCAGGCGACCTTCAGAAAATCCTAGATATACATTTATACAAGTTGTGAGACCTCTCGATCATACTATAAGATCCTGTAAGTTTCATCTCCCTATGAAAGCTCTGCACTGAGGGTGTTGCGAAGTTGGAACATTTTAGCACAGTCCTAAAATGTTCATTTTAGGACAGTTTAGGACAGTTTCACACAGTTCATTTTAGGACTGCTCATTTATGACATCATAGATCAGTGACCTGACTTGACTTAAAAAATGCGGTTGGCGTAAAAAAATCCGACTTATCAAATCCCGACTAAAAAAATCGACTTATAATCTGGTTAATCAAATCCCGGCCATGTTTTTACCTGGCCATTAATGTTCTAGCCTTACAGGTGATTGTTTGAACGCGGAAGATGCTGAATCTTGGTTAACCCCATACTTATCGTATGATAAAGAACGTCAGTGTTAGAAAGTTAATTAACAATTTTATTTAGGATAGTTTAATTAAGTGGGTATAATCCGACTTGACAATTTACTAGGAGGGTTTTGCAGCGCTATTAGTTCGGCATTTAATTATAAATCATTGCTAATTTCGATCCGGATATCGTTATTCAATGCTGGCCTTTGCGTCCTCAGAAAAGTTGTTTATAGTCATGAAGGCTTGCATTGCCATTGACCCATACTTTCCATTTTTCAGCACCATTATTCGCCGTAGTTGACCAGGTCTTTTTCTTCAGCTCTCCCCTGAATCCGTTGGCTTAGACCTGGCGTATCACCCGTGCATCGCAAGACGCATCTACCACACACAAGTTCATGATCCCCACGAACCCACATCAGCGTCCGTTCGCTTGGTGTGTGACCCCTTGACCTTTGGCCGCGACAACTGCCAGCTTGCTGGAGCACCCCCCCCCCTACACGCGCTGCCCCGCCCGCTCCCCTCCCTCCCCCCTCCCCCCGGGTCGTGTCACGAAGGTTCGGGCTTACGCTACTACCGGCCGCTGCGCAGCTGCCACCTAGCGCTTGGGAATGTATGGTCTGGTGCGGATTCAGCCAACTACCGGCTCGCGACACCAGCGCCACGCAGTGGCGACGGTACATTCTTTTTAGATACACTGTACACAAATCACTCAGTCCACTCTACTCCATTGCACGTTACATAGGGGAGACCCGGGAGGTATGGGCCCCCTGGAGGTATGGGCCATCGCAGTTTTGAAGAAGTGTTGCGCATTTTTACACATTTGACGTCGTTAACTGGTAGCAGCCATTCAGTGATTACATCCCACGTGATTTTTAAAACCTTCCTCAGTCTTCTATGGCAATGAGCGGCGATAAAGCGTTTTTGCCCTCTTCGAGTAAAATACGGTACATACAGAAAATTCGTGATAAATTTGAACCGGCTCGTTTTATGATGTCAGACCATCGCTAACATAAAGTTTAAAGCATGCCAATTAAGACTGGATAGACAATATGAAGCTTTCTTGCAAGATTATGAGCTAAGATGCTACGCACATTATGACGTCCTAACCGGGAGGTTTGGGCCACCCACCCCGGTGATCCTAAATAAATAAAAAAGATGCTTTCATTAAATGTCCCCGTCAATAAGTTTTATTTTTGTCGTGCAAGGTCGAAAATTTAACTTCAAATTTCATTCGAACAGAAAAAATATTGTTCATCTTATTTTATGGTGCATGATTGAGTTTACCAAAATACATATGGGCCCAAGTGACCTCCATGAAACAGGCTGTTGGCCGCTTATGCGGTTCCTGGGCTCTAAGAGAGATCGAGGTAGATACCAGCTACAAGTATTATTCTCATTGTCGAGAAAATAATATGAAACATGGCACCGGCCCATACCTCCCGGGCCATGGCCCATACCTCCCGGTGCATTTTGATGGATCGAAAAAGCACATGATTTATTGAAAGTTATCTCGTGACAAAATAGGTGATCCCAGATGCCTAATATCAGGCACACGTTGCAGGCGAAAGGCAATTTTACGGACACAGAGTGAAAAACCGAGTCTAGCCACTGCCCACTGGAAGAAAATTGCCTTTTCACAAAACCGGCCCATACCTCCCAGGTCTCCCCTACTATACCAAGGCCCATTCTGGACCAAATTTACAAGACGTATATAAGACCTTACTTTGACTGCTGTAACACAATATATGACGGACACATAAAAATACAAGACGCTGCCGAACTTGACACGCTACAAAACAGAACAGGGTGACTTGTGACGGGGGCTATGTTCAGGACGTCAACCGAGAAACTTCTACAAGACTTGGGCTGGGAGAAACTGACTGTAAGACGACAAATACACAAACTCACTTTATATCATAGATTCACTAATCCAAGACACCAAACGCCATATTATATCACGATGATAATGCCAGAAACACGTGCAGGAAACACCGGCAGAACACTACGCAACTCCAACACTTACACCATGCCTCCCAACCGGACCACATCCTTCCAGAAGTCCTTTTTCCTCTCAACAGGCAAATCCTGGAACCAGCTTTCCGAAACCATCCGATCCCTTCCTCCTCGTTCCTTTCAACGGAGTTCTCGAGGCGACTGAGGGTGCCTGGGCCTACTTCGTATTGCAAAAATTGGCACTAAAATGGGCAATATTTTCCATTCCAGGCTATGAATGCAAATGTCACAACTAAATTCACATTTATTTCAAATACAAAGGCATGATACACCTGAATGTGCTTGTGGCTTTGAAACAGAAAATATTCATCATTTCATTCTCGCGTGTCCCAACTATAATTTGCAGAGAGAGGAACTTTACCGGGACATGTTGCAAATTTTTGGCGAAAATTTTGGTCAAATGTCAACTTCATGGTTATTACGTGTTCTTTTGCATGGCGACGATCTTGGCGGCGGGGACTGTCGTGCGGTGGCTCAGCATTTCCAAAATTTCTTGCTTCGTTCGCACAGATTTACCTATTAATTTACCTACCTCATTCTGTTTTGTGGGCGGCGTCCCCGGTGGGCTGAGTGACGTCAGCACGGGTTGGGTCGGTGGCCTGTCGTGGCGGCGGCAGTGGTAGTTTTGTTTGATTACGCTACGTTACCTTCATTACGTTGTATGTTAATGTTATATTCGACGTTGATCTGAAGGCTATGTTCATGTTGCTTTATGTTTATAATGTCTATCTGATTATGTTACAAGAGGTGGTGCCTAGATTCAAGCACAATGTGCTTTTGCACCACTCTTATATTTTTTGTTTGTTTTATCTTTGTTATTCATGTTCATTTTCCGATCGTTTTACTAGGTTGTCGATGCGCAATAAACATTCTGGAATGGAATGGAATGGAACGAGCAAAACTGCTATCTCAACTCCATTCCCCATGTTAGACATGAACATGTCCCTTTAAGAAATGTTTTCTTGTGAACATCGCTGTACCTATGTGACTAAATTTTTCTAAATGTTCGTTAGTTTAGCCAATAATTATTTGAGCTAATTTGTAGAAGTGAAAATAATCGGGTTTGTCACCCAACCACCGTTGGAAACCGACAGTTAAGCATTGGAAATGAGGTTGTGCATGAATGCGTTCCATTTTGCCACCGTTTATTTAAGCTGATTGTGTCGTTGCAGGCTGTGATGGCGCTTCTGCGGCAAAGGTTGTGCCATCTGTCCCGATTGTGCTGGCACAGCGCTGTCACCAACCGGACGATTGACCAATCTATACCAATCATCACCCGCCTGCTTCACTGCTCGCTGCCCGTGGTAAGACTGCCTTTTGGTCTTCAAAACTTCTTTCTTGACGCGCGTCCTTCTGGGAGGGAATGGGAGCTGTTGGACGCTCTCGGAAGTTCAACCGCTGCAGACTGCTGCGCCATTGTGAATCATTGGGAGCGGGCTGTAGCCATTCTTATAAAGAAAAGAACGGAGGGACGCTCCGTCATTTCTGAGATTAGACGGAATTTGGTTATCATAAAAGGACGAAGACGGAAGACGGAACCCGTTCAAAGAACGAAGCCAGATTGACGCTACCCCCACCCAAAAGGGCGTGTTTACGTATCCTAAAGAGACAAAGACGCCTCTGGTCAGGTGGATGACGGCACGTGATCGCCTGAGGCGGTGGGGGGGGGGTGGGTAAACATATTTTCGTCATTTAATGCTCAATTCAATCGCTGCGACTTTTTACAAGACCTTCTCCCCGTCGTTGTTTCTTGCTTTCAACGACTGGTCCCCGTGTGATGACTTTCCTCACGCAAGATACGATGAATGGAGCCCAAATTAAGCCCAAAAAAGAAATCGAAAATAATACAATACACTTCTTTTGAAGGAGATGAATTGAATGGTTTCAGAGCCTCACGAAATACGTTTCAGATATGACGCGTCACACAAACTGACGCATAAAGACTGTGTTCAAAAGCGTGACCGCGAGCACTTGTTGACGAATGAAAAGCGTAGGTACTGCCCGGTCGCCATAGCAACTAGTAAGCGTCACAAATTTCGAACACTATCCGAGTGCGCCAAGTTCGACTACATCGAGGACGATGGGTGATGGTTACCAGCTGATTAATCTAATGAAACGCGAATAAATTCAACTTTTGTTTGAGATTGCGAGGAAATATGTGTTTGTTAATTTCAAATATCATTGAATTAGTTTTTGTAAATAAATTAACTACAAACGCCTCTGCGCAAAGTGTTTCAAAGAATAAATCAAGGCTTATGAAAATCGTGAGGAGGGTTGGGAAAAGCAGGAAAAAGGGTCACGTGACTGGTGTCCCAACCTTATCTGTAAGAATCTTGCCTCTGGTGACGTAAGACTTTGCGTTGTACGTGAAAAATAACCCATCAGAAATAGCGCTGCTCTTCAGCAGGACTTTTTTACTGCATTGGTATGAACTCAAGCTGTTTACGAGAGAAACTTGTGCAGATGTGTTTCAGGCTGCAAGTTTATCGATATGCGACACTGTATGACCTTGGTTGCGAGTTTTTTTTTTAAACAGAATAATGATATTTTGAGGACAAGACCACATAGAATAATGATATTTTGAGGACAAGACCAAGCGGAGAAATAGCGCTGCTCATCAGCAGGGCTTGTTATCGCACCGCTCCAGTGTGTACCTGTTTGCCAGAGAAACCTGCGCGGAATTGTGTTTCAGGTTGTAAATTAGCCGATATGTGACAGTCCAGCGGCGTCACCACGGTTTCAGAACTTCTAGGGACACTTTTCCAGGGCGTCGCCACAAATCTTTGCTTGAGTCTGATCGCTAATACCCACCTGCCCCCAAATCTGCGTTCCTCGTTGGATTTCGGCCACTTTAATTTAAAAACTAGGGGGAATAATTAATATTTAGGTGTAAAAACGAAAAAGTTACGCGGTAGTCGACATATTCTTCGATCATGAAACGCGTGCCCACATCCTTCTGCATGTGACACAATAGCATGCATTAAATCTTATAATCGGCTCAAATAGCTCATCCTTGAGCTGCTCCACTTTTTGGCTTAGCCCTTCTTTCATTGCCCTCCAAGACAAACGGCTCAGTCCATCCACGTGCGGTATTTCGGGCCCCGGGCGATGCCGCACCTCGAACTCGAAATCGAGCACGAGCAGCCTCCATGCTATGTTTTAGGGCGTTGCCTCAATGCATCCCTCACAAGTCGTCAGGAGCATTTGGGTTCCGTTGTGGCCTGGAGCAGGTACCTGAGAGCGCTGTTGTCGTGTATGAAATGCCGACCGTCAAGGTAGTAGAAGAACTTCTCAAAGAGCAAAGACGACCACCAGGCTCTCCTTTACCAGTATAGGCTGCGGCAGCTCGGACGGCGTCATCACCCGGCTAGCGTAAGCTATAAGGTGAGAGCCATCCTCAAACTCCTGATGCAGTGCCGCTCCCAGTGCTCGTCAGCTCGCGACGGTGTAGACGTGAAATGGGTATTTACCCGAGAAGTCGGGGTACCGGAGCACCGGACTCTCGCATAAATACGTGGGGTGAATGAAAAGTTTTGAGCCTAACACAGTTACAGGTGACGCAGGTTAATGAAAATTTGGTCACACATTTTGCCACTATACTTAGGTGTGTACACCAAGTTTTGAAGTCCTAGTCCTTTTCGTTTCGTTTTCAGAGCTCGTTAAAGTGAAGAAGATTCCGCGTTCGGTGAAAAGGGCGAAAATCGAGAACCGAGCTTTTATAAAGTATTGCGATTTCAAAGCCATGTCTTCATCTGAAATTAAAAAGGACCTGAAATTAAACTTATTGGTTGTGGCCCATCATATGGATGCTGGATCCAAGACTGTGACCTCATCAGATAGCGGTAAGAATGGACATCTCCCAGGAGCAGGCTGGCGACATTCTTACTAATGGGTATGGCATGGAAAAGGTCTCTGCTCATTGGGCCTCTAGGCTTTTTGCTGCAGAGCACGACGAGAGATGTGTAATGACATTTGGCGCTGGTTGAAACAGATTCTGAGAATTAAAAGTCACTTTTCGCCACCGCTGATAAACGGCGGGTGTTTCACTTCAATCTAGCATTGGAAGAACAGTGGAGTCAGTGAAAGACCGTCTCTACTCTAATCTGAAAAATTAAATGTCACGAGTCACAACAAGGAGGAAAGTGTAGCGTCGTCTCTCAGCTCGGCCCGTCCAGCTAGAGATGACCTTCAGAGTAGAGATGTATTGGGCGACCAAACGGCAGGACGGCACAGCCAGGAATGAATAGCGCGCCAAATGACACACGTGACATAACCACTGTATAGAGGGCAGCACACACTACCCAACACCACCCCCTGCTAAATAAGCGCCCAGCTACCGAACATAAGCAAAACAAACAGAAACGTAGCCACTGATGTGCATATGTACGACTATCAAAACACTAACCCACCACCAAGCGGTCGGGCTCACGTCGCACCCGCGAGGAGCGCCGCAAGACCGGCACCGCATCCGAACACTCGGCCGGTGACGCAGTGTCCGCGCCGCGCACATCGCACGTGCCACGTGTCGGAGTCTCACGTGCAGGCACCCCGGCCGGCCCAGGGGAGTCGGGCGGCGGCGGCCGCTCAGCCTCGGGCGGCGGCGGCCGCCCAGCCTCCTCCGGCCCCGGAGACGGCGCCACCACCGCAGCCGCCGGCACCGAACCCGTCGCCCCCGCCGATCCGCTCGCTGACGGCCCAGCGGCCGGCGCCGGCAGCGTCCCGCACATGGCGGCGTCCAGCGGCGTCCTTGCGCGGTCAGGCCCGGCGATGTCCTCCGGTGTCACCCCGCGCCCAGACTGCCCGGCACGCAGCAGCTGATCGGCGTGACGGCTCCAGCAGGTGTCCCCGAAGTCCACCTCGTAGGAGACAGGTCCCGTCTTGGCAGCGATACGCCCCCTCCGCCACTTGGGTCCAGAGAAGCTGCGAGCCCAGACGTCCTCGCCGATGCCGAACCCGCGCAGCTCGCCGCCAGCTATCTCCGCCATCCGCGCCTGGTAGTCGACAGCCATCTGCGCACGGTCGGGACGAAGAAGATCGAGCCGGGTCCTCAGAGTCCGGCCGAACAGCAACTCCGCCGGCGACCTCCCCGTGGAAACCTGCGGAGCATTGCGGTAAGACATCAGAAATCTGGCCAGACGCGTCGCCAGACTCTGACCATCCTGGATGCTCGCTTTCAGGCTGTTCTTTACAGTTTGAACTGCTCTTTCCGCTGCGCCGTTACTGGACGGATGGTACGGAGCGACTTTGATGTGACGTACACCGTTCATCATCATAAACGCTGACATCTCACGAGAAGTAAACTGTGGTCCATTATCTGACACAACTTGCTTTGGCAGACCCAACCGCGCGAACAAAGACCTCAGTTCATCGATGGTACGTTCGGCGGACACAGTTTTCATAGGGATGGCCTCCAACCACTTTGAGTAGCTGTCATGGGCCACAAGAAACATGCTGCCCTGAAACGGCCCAGCAAAGTCGACGTGAACCCGTTCCCACGGGCCCTGGGTGGGTTCCCACGGGTGCAAACTTGCCTTTGGAGGCGCCGCGCGTTTCTCAACGCAGGACCCGCAGACTCTGGCGAAGCTCTACAGCTCGGTGTCGAGTCCGGGCCACCAGACATACCTTCTGGCCAGCTGCTTCATCTTCCCGGATCCCAGATGTCCAGCATGCAGCTCCTGCAACACTCTGTTGCGCATTTTTGTGGGCACAACCACCCTTCCGCCCCACAGTAAACAGTCCCCATCCGTAGAGAGCTCGGTAGAGCGCTGTTTAAATGCTCTAAACTCGGGCTCCACTACAGAGGGCCATCCCGAACGAACATACGTCAGAACTCTCCCCAGAGTGGAGTCTCGTCGGGTGAGCGTCTCCACCTCCTGGGCCGACAGAGCTGGTCCTTCCTCCTCCCAGTGCCGTACCAGGTACACCTCTTCCTCTTCCACAGAGTCTCCGTCGGCTCCAACCTGCGGCAGTCGCGACAGAACATCAGCCAGCCCCATGTTCTCAGACTTCCTCAGCTCGACCTCGTACGAGAACGCCGCGAGCTGAAGGGCGTATCTCTGCATACGCGCAGCTGACAGTGCCGGGAGCTCTCTCTGTGGGTTCAAGATGTGAGACAGAGCACGGTTGTCGGTCACGAGGTGGAAGTGCTTACCATACAGGTACTGGCTGAATCTCCTGACACCGAAGGATACTGCGACCGCCTCCTTCTCTACCATGGCGTACTTCTGCTCCGTCGCTGTCAGCGTCCGCGAAGCGAAGCACACCGGTCTCTCCGTCCCGTCTGGAAGCACATGGACGAGAGCTGCTCCAACGCCAAAGCTGCTTGCATCAGTGACGAGCTTGAGAGGGAGGGTCAGGTCAAATCTCATCAGCACACTTCCACTAGTCAGCACCCTCTTTACCTGGTCCAAAGACGACTGGCACGCTGCCGTCCAGCGCCATACCGCCCCCTTCTTGAGCAGCGCGTAGAGCGGCGCCAGCATCGAAGCCAAGCTGGGGACCAGGCGCTGGTAGTAGTTTACTGAACCCAGCAGCGCCCTCAGCTCGGTGACGTTCCTCGGCTCGCGCATGCCGACCACTGCTGCCACCTTCTCTGGAACAGGCTTCAACCCGTCTGCAGAAATGATCCACCCCAAGTACTTGACCTCTCTTATGTTGAACTCGCACTTCTCCCTCTTGAGTCTAGCCCCGTGCTCTTTCAGCCTACCCAGAACCCTGTCAAGGCGCCTCAGGAGGTTGCTTCGTTCTCACCCGTCACCAACAGGTCATCAAGATACGCCACACAACCATCAATGCCTTCCAAGATCTGATCAATAGCTGACTGGAAGATCCCACAACACTCACTGATACCGAAGGGCAGCCGGTTCATGCGCAGCCTCCCGATGTGAGTGGTCACCGTTGTGATGTCCTTGGAGTCGGCTTCCAGCTCCTGCTGCAAGTAGGCGTCTCGCAGGTCCAGCCTCGCGAACACCTTGCCCTGGACACCTGCGAAGACCTCCTCCGGCGTCGGAGTGGGATGTCTCTGCGGCACGATCTGGGGGTTGACGGTCAACCTGTAGTCAGCACAGAGACGTACGCCATCTGCCTTCGGAATGGGGACGAGCGGAGTCCCCCATCCCGAGTTATGACTACTGTCAACCCTCTCCGCAATCCCCTCTGAGACCCAGCGGTTGAGCTCCCTCTCCACAGCAGACCTGAGAGCGAAGGGGACCGACCTGGCTGGGTAATAGACCGGTTGGGCCCCATGTTTCAGCTGCAGGCGCGCTCTCACGGACAGCTTCCCCAGCTCCTCCGTGAACACATCAGCGTGCCGCTGCAGCACCTGGTCTAGCGACAGGTCAATCGTCTTTACCTGTACAGGTGACTTCAGGCCCATCTGAAGTGGACCGATCCATTCTCTCCCCATCAGAGGCTTGTGAGGAGGCAGCTTGCTGACGACCAGCCGAAGCATCTTCTGCTGTCCACGCAGCTCCACGCTCACGTCATGAGCTGACAAATGTGGGGTTCGCTTTGACTGAGTGAGCTGTCGGACTTGCTGGAAAAGAGCCTCTGACTGATCATCGAGTCATTTCCAAACACACAGATCACAGCGAATCTGAAAATGAAGACAACCGAAACGAGCCGCGGATGATGGGTTCCTAGCTCATTCATGCGGTAGCAGAGGAGCGGGCCGTGAATGAAGGGGCCGTAAAGGTCGTGATGGGGTTAGCTGAGTCGGTTGCCACTGAGAAGCAGAGGCACGGCTGTATATCAGCTGTAGCCGCCGACTGGTGAATTTGACTACACTGTTTGAGTTAGTACATTCTGAAGCAATCGCTTAACTCGCAAATGCTGTCCCTGAAATATGTCGTATGCGTGAGCGTTTATTGAATAAATACTCCAATTATCCGAAACATCAGATGATCGCATGGGTGTGGGACGATTTTGATTGGCTGCGAATACATTGGTTAAATCAGGGCACAGTCGCCCATAATCTGATGCAAAGCACAAGGACTAGTTGAAGCGCCATGCACCGCGTGACGAGTACCGTCCAACACGTTACCTCAGAAGCGGATCTAACCGTGATGTGTGTGTGGGGGGGGGAGGGAGGGGGCACATTCCAGTAATTTGCAAAGCCGGATCCACGGACTGGCGATGGATGATGACCGGCAGCTAACGTTTATGAACGGGAATGGTAGTCACTTGACGGACGTTGTTAATCGGGCAGGTCGGTTGGAAACAATACCTACCTAAGCCTGCATGTTTTTGGCGGTGGTGGTGTTGGGGGGGGGGGGGGGAGGAATCATGTTTAAAAGTGTTAGCAAGCATGTGCCTTAACCTTAGGACTTCTGTTGGATCCGCCACCATATTGCCTCAACATTACAGGTGTTAAAGCTCAATATGTCTCTTTTGTGGTGTTAGCTTCCTACTACCAGATGCGTGCGTTTAGAACCATGTTGCTTTTGGACATTTTCTCACCAAAAGTGTTCCAAATATTCGCCACAAACCCCATAGGGTGGTTCATAGAATGCTCCTTTAGGCACCAAACTGGTCAGCGAAGGCATTTATATCACGAAAATGGAACACAAATCGGGTTGCATGTGGAGACTTCGACGCCAGAAACTGATTTTCATCGAAACTTTGACATGATGCGGCAGGATGGGTTTTATTTCTAGGATCTTTTTCTTATACAGCTGGCCTTCTACCGTGCAGGAGCAAAAGAAAATCATAGGAGCACCATGATTTGAAATAAAAAGTTTAATTACGACACACCCTACTACCCAGTGCTCAATGGATTATTAAATTGACTCAATGGCCTTATTTTCACCAGAATTTTGTTTTGTTGCTTGTTTGTCCAACAAAATTGCTTGCTAAATTATTATTTATAATATTTATGACCTTTTTATTCCAAACCTGACACCCTCACATGTGCCTGCTGCTAGCTAATTCTTTCCTCAATTTCCATTTTGATGTAGGTCACTCCCTTGTTGCTGAATTAAATCACCACAAACAATTTGAAAGTTGACTTGTATATTTGATTTTGTATTCCATATTTTTGCTTACATCTGCCTGTTGTTGAAGTAGCCAATTGCCAAGCATTATGTAGCACAGACATTGGACAGATTCACATTTTTACTGTAATTTGCATATGGGCTTTTGTTGCTTTGGAATTCAGAGTTTGAATTTGGATTTTGTACACTAAGAGGTTATCAAATTTGAATTGTAATAACAACAATCTTACTAGCCACTGCAAAATACATTTTTTGGTAGAAGTTGCATGGCAAAGGGGGGGGGGCAACCTAGAATCAAGAATGCAGGTTTTGGGTATGCCGGTATTTTGGCGTTTTTTTTTTTTGCTTGGGGCGTGGTAGCATGCCGGTATCCCAAAAAAATGTGGTGGGGCGGGGCGGTGCCGGTAGAAGCCTTTTGGGAAAATTTTGCAACTCTAATGCTGACACTAGAAATGGTGAGCGTTCGACTAGACAGGACAACTGTTTGCGCCTCTCAGCCGTGCGCACAGCGACGGGGCAGCGCTGTTTTCAGTACCGCGCTGCTATAGTTCGTTTTTCTTAAGTTTGCCCCTCACTGTAAACGTCTCTTTGAACACAGCACGAGAATTGCTAGCTGAATTATTGAGAAAACTGGTTAGCGCACATTGTATTGAAGATATGAATAATATTTTCAAAATAAGTGTTGAACACCGACGATGTAACGTTATGTTAAACGCCGTGCAATTTATCAATTAGTTCAGACATAATTCCTGAGAAGTCGTCTTTCTCTGTGGGGCTGTAGGCATTGGCAAATACGAGCTATGAGTCTGTGAAATAGTAAATAAATTTGATGAAATTGATCGTCTGTGAAATCTGGTCAAATCAATGTGCGCCAACCAGTTTTCTCAGAATTCAGCTAGCAATTCTCGTGCTGTGTTCAAAAAGACGTTTACAGTGAGGGGCAAACTTAAGAAAAACGAGCTATAGTCTCCTCAACTCCATGCCGGGAGACGCGAGAAATCTAGACCCCGTGGCATTTAAACGAGCTGTGAAACGTATTTTTACTCGGTGATGACTTGTATGCGTGACTGTGTGTACTGTGTGTGCGAATGTGTCATTATGTTTGTGTTTATGCGACATTGACTTACTCCTTTATTCATCTCTGACTAAGGACACGTAAAAGCTACGCGTTGCTGTAGAGTGTCTGCTATTGTCAAATATAGATGATTTTTTTTTGGTGGAGAGCAATGGCTTCTGCGCATGCGCGACTTCAGTTGCTGCTCGGGAGGCCTAGACTGGCTACTTTAGCGCTGATTGGCGCCGCGGTACCATGCTGGGTGAGAGCAACCAAAGCCGTTTAAGAGAGGTAGAATCATCCCGCAATTTCCACTGGACCGGTCGCCAAGCATTAGCGTGACGTCACTGGTGGATACCGCGCGGCGATGGGCTCCAAGCCGTACGTCGGGTAGGTACATTTGGAACTTTATCGTTGCTATTACTGAACGTAACGACAACTAATGACTCAACTTTTTTACCCACCTAAAGCTGATTTCCTTGCCGATACATTGCCGACCCGAGCCCCAGGGTTAACAATCTTGAGATATGGGTCGGATGGGCGACCTCGCGACGGGAGAAGGAACGATTGAAATTGTTGTGTCCCGCACCGCCGATTGCATTCTCTATTTGCAACCGGAGGGGGGCAGGGGGCACGTGCCCCATCGGGTCAGGGGGCCTCTCGGACCCGAGGGGCCCTGCGACGCCAATTGGCGGCTGAGGGTCCACGCTGGCATTTTCGACTCAGGAGGGCCCCACAGGGCTCGGAAGAACACCTCATGTGCTCCGAATAGCCACACAATAGCCACACTTCTCTCCATAAGAGCCACATACCGGCTTTTATTGCTCATTGTCGGCATTTAAGGACCCCTTGCCGGCCTCTCAGGGCCCATTGGTGACCTCTGAGGGCTACTTGCCGGCCTCTGAGGGCCCTTAACGGCCTATCAGGGACCAGCAGCTCTAAGGGTTCCACACTTGCCTGTGATGACCCCCTAAACCAATGGTTGAAGGCCCCCACAACGGCGCCTGCGAGGGCCCTCACCGGCGGCCATGTGAAAGCCCCAAACCGGTGCCCAGCTGAGGGCCCCACACTGCCACCTCTGAGTTCAACCGATACCCCTGAATGAAGTTCCAAAGGCCCAAACCGGTGCTTCTTAAGGCCATATATCGGCGGCTTTGAGGGCTCAACGCCGGAGCCTCTGACGGCCTAAGACGGGACCTTCGCATCGGACGGCCACTCACCGGTGACTTTTGAGGGCCCCACACCGACGACTCTGAGGGCCCCCACCGGCGTCTGAGAGTACCTTGCTGGTCTCTGAGGACTCCACAGGGCTCCTGAAGACGTCCGCAGACCTCTTGAGGGCCCCTTGTCGGTCTCTGAGAGCCCCTGTCGGCTAATAAAGGGTTCGAGCCAGCAGCTCTAAGGGTCCCACACCCGACTGTGATGACCCCACACTGCAGTGTCTCTGAGGGCCCACAATGGCAACTGTGAGGGAGGACCCTCACCGGCGCCTCTGAGGGCCACACACTAGCACCTCAGAGGGCCCACAGCGGCACCTCCGGGGCCCCGCACCAATACCTCTGAGGGCCCACACCAGTGCCTCCAAAGGCTTCATAACCGGCGGCCCTGAGGGCACTACACCGGTGATTTTTGGGGGCCTGCCGAAGGCACAACACAATCCCTTAGTCTCGCTGAGTTTCAATCCCAATCCCATACCGGCTTCTATCCCAATTCCGGCTCTAGCAGCCCCCCCCCCATGGGTCAGCGGCGCCGCGCCGGTGTCGGTGCCGGGGGCCAGCGCCATCGGGGCGGCAGTCGGCCACGCGCACTCAATGGTTAGCGCTTAGCACCGGCGGCTAGCGCACGCCCGGCGTGTTATCGGCCGTGAGCCGCTCCAAAACGGCTGCAGTAACTGGTCGACATAGGCAGTAAGCAGATGAGGAGATACAGGTGGATTGATGACCGGCAAGCTTTTGTACTTTACGAGGGCAAAGGGTCGAAGTCGGCTGCTAAGCCGTGGGCAGATTTCATCAGATGCCGGTTCACTATGACCTTTATCCGGGTCCTGGTCCGCTGACGCACTCTTGGAGAGCCGAATCACAGCAAAACTCCTTCCGTGACTGTATCTATACGGCTTACGCTTTTCTGAAAACGTCTGCGTTTGGCCTTCTACGGGCCCGGCCGGCCGGCCCCGATTGGCGATCCACCAGTGACGTCACTGGTAGTGTTAAGTGTTGAGCTGATTGGCGAATAATACATGGGGAGAACCGGGACGACATCCCCCTGAGAGCAACACCGATAATGTAAGACGTTCAATCGCGCGTGGAATGTGGGAGGTTGACTAAGCGAAAGCGGATGAACTAGCACTTTAAGGAGTGGACCGTAGCATTGTATTGATTGCCACAAGTAACTTAACCTTCCAGGCGGTGGGGGGGGGGGGCATTTTTTTGCCCCCATTTAGTTTTTTTTTTCAATATATCTCGAGAACCGCTGCGCCGATCGTCACCAAACTTTCAGTACCCTCCCGGGAGCAGCTAGCGCACATGGTGACCAAAAATTTTTCCAAAGGCTATGATAGGTTGGCCGCTAATGACGTCAGAGTGACGTCATTTTTGCCATTTTCGACCCAAAAAAAGGTTTCGCGGGAAGAGCTGTCAGGCCTACAGCTTTAGAGATACAGAAAAATGTTTCAGACATAAAAGGTTTGGAATCAAAAGGGCTACAAAACTGCTTATTCGGTTTTTCGATTTTTTTTGACCCCAAAAATCAAAAAATAGATTTTTTGATTATAATAACCAAAAATCCAAAAAGTTTTTTGAATTTCGAAAAACCGGAACATATGTGATGGTCCCTACCATCTTCTATCTACATACCAAATTTGAGATCGATACCTCTTTTTTTGGCCAAGTTATAGCGAAAAAAAACGTTCAAAATTGATGACGTCAAATTTTCAAACTCAATTTTAGCAATTCTAGACCTCGTAGCGCAAAACAAAGACCACCATTAGACTCCCCGTGACGAGCTGCATCGAATGGATACCCATTTTATGCAAAAATATCAAGTTTGAAATTTGACCTTTTTTGACCTGACCTTGACCTGACCTCCACCAGAAAGTGACCTAAACCGTACCTGATGGTCTTATAACCAACACCATTGAGTTGGAAATGAAAAACTGGCCATAAAACATGCATCGCATAACCTTAGTAAAGTTGGGCTCGTGTGGTGACCCTTGGTGACTAGGGTGTGTCATTCTGTATGGTTTTCTCTTCAATGTTATGGAGACAGCGGTTTTCTATGTCCCATGGCCCTGGAATGTCGACCTGTCAGCATCGCAGCACTTAGAATGCAAAGGCAACTGGCCAAGGACGACTTTTCTGCGACGGGCCCGAATCTATCTTTTCGACCCCAGCGCCACCTACTCATGACTCATTTCTATGGTGGCGCCACCTAGATCAGATGTTTGGCCGTACCGAACCCTGTCCGAAATTCATCGGTTTTTCGATGTTCGACAGGTGAAACATCAGCATGCCGCTAAAATTTGTCGTAAAAGGTATTTTTGTTGTTACTGTGCATTTTCTGTGTTCTAAAGACATCATCAATTTACACACTTTTATTACATTGAGAAAACATTATATTATTGTTCTAGACTGAAAAAAAAAATCAGGCAGCAGATGTAGGGGTTTCAAGCATCGGAACCTGCATCCTTTTATTGGTCCCCCCCCATGTACAGTAGGTCTATTAAAAAAGTCCCCAGCACCAGTGGGCGCTGCCTTCGCTGAGCCGAACCCCCGTATGCCTGTCCCGTATCGCGCCGGTATCAGGTCAGGTAGGGTCAGCGGGACCGCTCGGTCCGGCCCGCGGGCGGTGGACGGGCGGCCGGTAACGCTTTCCGCCAGCCAGCTGTAGAATCCAACAAACGAGACGGCCACCGCTCAGCGCAGCGAAACCGGTGTTAAAGAATGGCAGTAGATGTTCATGGCCATTATGAGATAGTCATTGTTAGCCCGTGCCCCACAGGAATGCCTAGACTCTCACGCCCTGTTGGAGGGGAAATGGGGATTGAGCATCCTTCTTATAACTCAGCTTTGGGCATTTAAGTGGTATTCGAAGTAGCGTTAAAAGTAGCAAAAAGAAGAAAAATACTTCAGCCAATTTTAGATCGGTTCAGAGCAAAAGGTCATGTCACCAGAGGTCATCGATGGTAAAATTTTGCTTGGACAGGATGCGTTGTGCGCACCGGTGCATTGGGTTTCCAATTTCCATGGAAACATCAACAGACTCGGAAGCTCGTAACGGTAGCGTGGAGCCGAATTCATATCAACCGCCGCTACAATGCATGGCAGCGCAGCGCAGCGTGCTGCAGCGCGGGGCCGTGAAACACCGCCCAGAGCTATCCATGTATCAGGGCAATCCAACCCACGTGATGGGCTCGGCCCCAGCGGAGCATGAGGCTCAGGACTCCCGCCCAGGCCCCCTGTCTCCCCCTAACTCCTGTCATCCTTCCCACTCTGAAATCGACCGAAGGAGCCTAACCTAACACAAAAAGCAGCTCGTTTACCGCTATGTCTGAATAATATTGTCAGATTTAATTAAGGTCAACGGCTTAGCACGTAAATAACAGCAACTGCCACCATCGGTATTATGAGAAAACCAATTGCTTTTCCACAAACACTAAAAGTTTTAAGCTAAACCTGCATGAAATTAATTTTACCAGCCTCGTGTTCCTCCTATCAAAACGCTTCGAATGAATCAAAAGTTGATCTTTAACCCTATTCCTGGCGGGGGGGGGGGCCTCAGGAGCCCCCCCCTGAGGTTTTTTGGTTATTTCTCCCAAACGCGTTGAGCTAGGAAGCTCAAATTTTCTGACTTTTCCTATAAGGCTTCTACGCAACATGTCTGAAAATTTTGAGTTGATCTGACCTCAGGTCAGGTCACCAGAGGCGGTTTGGTGACCCTACCTCAGAAAAGTTTGCAATCACGCCAGAGCTAGAGTTTTTGACCGATCAATTTCTTCTCTTCAGGCTTTAGTTAGGGTACCAGTATGTGCAATTTGTATATCTCGGAATTTGGATATCGGTGACCTAAGGTCAGGTCAGTTTCGCGACCTCCCCATTATAAGTCAATGGGGGAAAAATCAACTCCCTGTTTTTACCACTAAAACGGGTCGGAATGGCCCCATATACCATACATGACTTCATATACGATCAACCTTCACTACCTTGAGGTCTGTTTTGCTGTTGGGCAGCTGTGAGGTCATGTGACGTCATCAAAGGTCACCAAAGGTTTTTGGCCAATAACTCCGTACAGGAACAAGATACAGACGCGTGGATGGTCTCATTGTGTTCAGCTCGTCAAGACGCATCGAATGATATACATGATGACCTCGAGGTCACGTGACCTGAGGTCAACCTTTGACCTTGACCTTTCGAGGTCAACATATATATCATTCGATGCGGATTGACGAGAGGATCACGATGATGCCCTTAGTTTGTTCCTATCTTAACTAATTCGAAAGTTATTCGAGAAAAACTCTCTCCATATCTAGCGCCGCCATTTTGACTTTTTCGACCCCTGTGACGTCATCTTTGACCTGACCTGAAAATGACCTTTGTAAAAATTGTAGACCTTGTCCATGCGTATCCGATGCCGTTTACCGCTTGTCGCTATCTTGCTTCGTTCTCGAGATCTCAGGGGGGGGGGCGAATCGGCCCCCCCCGCCAGTTTCTTGTCCCGGCGGAGCCCGCCAGGAATAGGGTTAAGCCTCACCGGCACAGGCCATTTTGCATCCTTCGATGGCACAAGAGGGGGGGGGGTTGGCACGACCCCCCTCGCGCTTGGCCCCTGATTGAGCTAGAGCTTCGCGGAAAAAACGAGCGTGCTGCCCGTCACGAGAGGAAGCCGATGATACCCAATTTTAAGGTCCTAGGTCATCGGGTGACCTTCCAGGTCAGGTCAATGACCCGAAAATCGGGAAAATGGGGACCTGTTAGAAAGTGTGGCTGCTATGGGGTTTTCCGGGGTGCTGATCACGAATATCGTGCTAGTTTTGATCAGAGATGATGTCTTAAAGCATTTAGACCAGGTCGGGTCAGGTCAGGTCAGGTCAACCGGTAGAGGTCACGACGGGTATTCGTAATACCTGTCATCCGCCTCTGACAGCTTCGTAACATGTTACAAAGGCACCAAAACTACTTCGTAAATATTCAAATGGTTGCTAAATTCGAATTTAGCTCCAAAAACTGGCGTAGAAACATGTAAAACTCGAAAAAGTGAACCGAGGTCACCAAAGGTCAATGACCTGACCTGACCTTTAGGTGATCTTGACACCCACCCTAATGCATCGGAGCAACATCAAATCACATGTTTGAACGCTTGAAACCACGAAAAGCTTGCAAACGCGCGGCTAATGCGAGCCGACATACGCCGAATCGCGATTCCGGCCAAACATGGTCTCGGAAAAGAGGTCACAGGTCAAAGGTCATTTGGGTCAGGGTCATGAAATTTTCAGGGTAGGTGTAAGATTGATTAATGCGAGGGTACTGAAAGTTTTGTCGCGATCGGCCGCTTTTTACGCAAGTTATTTGCGAAAAACCTTGGAGGGGGGGGGGGGTTGCATCAACCCTCCCTCCCTGTGCCGGCGAGGGAGGTCATTTGAAGAAATTGGCCTATGTTCAAAGACATGACCCGACCAGAAATGGTCATGATGGATAGCAGGATATTAGATCCGTATCGTGAAATTTTACAAACACTTTAGATGATTTCATAACTTAAGCATGTCTATCAAAAATATTTATTACATGGCTCATGTGTAAGCTGGGTGTGTGATCATGCTTACGAGTATGTTGAACGCAACTGATAATGTTCTGTTGGCCACAATTTCTATTTTTAATTTATCCTCCCGGATTTCATATTTTTATTAATGGCACCTTGACGATGTCGAGAAAAAAAAAACGCTTAGAAGATTTAACAGCCTGAGATACATTCAGTATAAGGAAGGGTCAAGGGTGCTAGATTCCTTCCGTCCTCGCTATCCTCAGGAAAAACCAATCCGCATCGCCCCTAGTCTTCATACTTCCCTCTCTGGACTGGAGGTCACCCCACCAGCCAACCTGTAGTTGATGTCGGTTCCATTCCAAGACACATAACCCTCTTCGGGTGACCGTTGGGGAGACTATGGACCGCCGGACAGGGCAATCGTCCCACGGGAACAGTCACGCTTCCGGAGTCCGCAGATCACTGTCGCTGGCTCGCACAACCAAATTACTACACCAGAGCATAGTTATGTCATAGCTCTGCAAGGGCCTTCTCAAACCGAAAAAGATGGCTCCCAACAAAACAAACAATTTTCTCATTCAGTATTGTATCTCATCAGGCACCACATGTTTTCAGAGTGTTTATTATGCGTTCCGTCCAAAAAAAAGCGCAGTTCAACTTTCTCCCATTGACTTTAGCGATCTCAAAATTGACCCGACCTTTCTGTCAGCAATGTCAAACTTGCAAAGTAAACGTTTCAAATACATATAATGTTGCCCATTGAAATCACTGAAGGTTCTAAAGCGATCGGTTAGTCGATGTATTTAGATATGATGAGCACAGGAACTTTCCTTGAGGTAAGGTCACTTGACGTGACCTGGTGTTATGACCTTGAATTGAAAGACTTGGGCGGGAAAAATGGATCATTTGAAATCTTAAAATGTTAGATTTTAACAATAATTGCAAACACTATCCCGGCCAAATAGTGAGTGAGAAGGGAGCGATTCCCCATCCCCATGTTTAGCTCCTATAATTGAGCTAATTGCTAGAGCCTCGCGGAAAGAAACGAGCGCTTGCGTCGTTACGTGACGCAGCGACTGTCACCCCATTTTAAAATATCAGTGACTTCTTAGGGCATGTCAAGGGCCCTAAGGCATTGAATCGGTTTTTGGTGAAAAAAACTTCGCAAAAAAAGTCGCATTATCGTCATTTCGATACAATCGTGTTTTCTGTTCAGTGTTCTCAGACGCGTCGATTTATATGCTTTTTTGCTTAGGTGAAGCAATTTAGGATGTTTAGGTCAATGTCATGTTAGGGCAACACAGGCCACGAAGCTGTTGAAAGGAGGACATGCTGCATAACCCCAATCCTTAAGACAGGATTGGGGATCTTAACCCTCGCCGGCCGAGGGGGGGGGGCGGGTGCCGCCCCCCCCCCATAGGGTTTTTTTCGCGATAGCTCCGAACACGCTGGCGATAGAGAGCTGAAACTTGGCATACCTGACCTTTGATCCAAGCCGCATCTTTTGACACCAACCGCATTTTCGGGTCAGGTCAGGTCACTGACCTATGACGTCATAAGTGAACCTCTGCACGGTCTTCAGATGTCGCAACTTCGCAACGCCCTCACTGCCAGAGGAGATGTCACAGGGAAATGAAACTTGCATGATCTAGTATCCATTATGAGTCCCACAACTTGTATATCTCGGATTTTTCCTAAAGGTCATATGAGGTCAGGTCATTTTCGTGACCTCACCATTATAAGTCAATGGGGAAAAATTCAAACTGCTATTCTGGCGCCGGGAACGATCTCCAACTATCTCAAGCACACAGAATCGTGATTTGATGCACTCCTTGCAAGGTTAGATGCGTCACTTTTGCAATGTTGACCTTGCGTGACGTCATTTATGACGTCATCAAGGTCAAATTAGTTTTTCGTCAATAACTCTTGATCAAATTGAGCTAGCGAGTCGGGGAAGCCACCAATGGACTCAGGAAGGCCCGCCGAATCGAATGATATGCGCCATGACCTCTTTCGACCAACTTCGTGACCTGGGGGTGCTGACCTGACCTTGACCTGAGGTCAACACCCCAAGTTGACCTGACCCGGACAAAAAGTATATCATTCGACGCGCCTGAGCGAGGTGAACACGATGCTGCCAAAATCGGCGCTCTGCGGCCGTTTTTTGCGAAGTTATTCACCAAAAACTGAACCGTACCTCGGGGCACTTGACCTGACCTCAGAGGTCACCGGTTGACCTAGGACCTTAAAATCGGGTACCAATCTCTGCGTCTCGTAACGGCGCACACGCTCGTTTTTTCCGCGACGCGCTAGCTCCACCAGGGGCGAAACGGCGAGGGGGGGGGTCGTACCCGCCCCCCCCCCCTCGGCCGGCGCGTATGTAGAAAACCAATAGGTCCGGCGAGGGTTAAGACAAGATCCCCAATCTTAATTTGCTAGATGGGAATAAAATACTCGGCATATGATACATATATACCCCTCGATTTGCCCTCGCGCAAAGTCAATTCTAATAATCACTGTCGCTTTTTTTTTATCCGAGATGATGTCGCCACTAAACGGGTTGTTTTGTTTGCTTGCTTGCGTTGAATGGTCATTACGGATTATTGAAGGATTATGATATAATAGAAATGGGGCAAGGGAGGATATGCGCTGCAGTGCAGGTGTTTAATTTAGATCACAAAGGCATCGTTTCCGGCATCGTTTCCGGCATCGTGCAGAGTCACTATCTTCCCCTCCTCTGCACTGCGGCATCTCTGCGCCCCACACACGGCGTCCTCACTCCACGGCCGGCCGCCGCCAACTGACCCACTCGCCGGGCGCCGCGACCTGACCCGTGTCACTGCCGCGGCCTGCGCAATAGAGTCGGGGCTGGAATCCGGGGGTTCGGCCGGCCGGCCGCCTCTGGAGCGGGGGACTTTTTTAGTAGACCTACTGTACAGACATTACGTTAATCAAACTTACTCTACAATGCCCGCCTGCCACCCGGGTGTATTAACCCGCGCACCGACGGGGGTCTGCGCCAACTTAGTACCGACGGGGGGGGCGGATGACCGCCCCCCCCTGAGATCTCGAGAACGAAGCAAGATAGCGACAAGCGGTAAACGGCATCGGATACGCACGGTCAAGATCTACAATTTTTACAAAGGTCATTTTCAGGTCAGGTCAAAGATGACGTCACAGGGGTCAAAAAAGTCAAAATGGCGGCGCTAAATATGGAGAGAGTTTTTCTCGAATAACTTTCGAATTAGTCAAGATAGGAACAAACTAAGGGCATCATCGTGATCCTCTCGTCAATCCGCATCGAATGATATATATGTTGACCTCGAAAGGTCAAGGTCAAAGGTTGACCTCAGGTCACGTGACCTCGAGGTCATCATGTATATCATTCGATGCGTCTTGACGAGCTGAACACAATGAGACCATCCACGCGTCTGTATCTTGTTCCTGTACGGAGTTATTGGCCAAAAACCTTTGGTGACCTTTGATGACGTCACATGACCTCACAGCTGCCCAACAGCAAAACAGACCTCAAGGTAGTGAAGGTTGATCGTATATGAAGTCATGTATGGTATATGGGGCCATTCCGACCCGTTTTAGTGGTAAAAACAGGGAGTTGATTTTTCCCCCATTGACTTATAATGGGGAGGTCGCGAAATTGACCTGACCTTAGGTCACCGATATCAAAATTCCGAGAAATACAAATTGTAGCTACTAATGACCTAATAACATCCTGCGACTTTCAAAGGCCTCCGACATCTACTGTAGCTCTGGCACGGTGACAAAGTTGCAAAAAAGTGACTTGAGGTTAGGTCATTCAAAGTGACCTGGTGACCTGACCTTGAAAGGTAGGAGGTTCAAACTTGCACACCATGTGTAAAATTGATAAGGGAATAGTCATACCAAATTTCGCGGCGCTACGCGCCGCGGTTTTCCCGCTATTCGCGAAAAACCTCAGGGGGGGGCGGATATCCGCCCCCCCCGTCGGTGCGCGGGTTAAACTAAGCGGCCCGTATGATTGTTCGTTCATGTTCACCGTGTATCAGCCCGGCATCTGCCTTTACCCAATTCAAATATTTGGCTCACATTCCCATTACACTGTATTTTGGTCTTGCGGGACAAAGTGTTAATCTCTCGGATCCTTTCTCTCACGCACACTACACATCACACTTACAATCGCTCACTCATTTACGCCTCGCGCCGCGCCGACCAATTATAATTTAGATGGGACTGTCCTGGATATAACGGGAGTGCCCACCGCTATTTGCGGCGGGTCGGAAAGCCAAATGAAATCCAGGACATTTGTCGGGGACTTCCGCAGCGCCTGGGCGCTGCGGCATTAATTTAGGGGGGAATGAAAAAATTCGCTTACCGAAAGATGTTGCCCCGACGACACCGCACAGGCAAATGCCTCGAGAGGCGGGCCCGCGAGTCCCAGGTGCCGGCCAGCCGCTGCCTTTCACCCGGCGGGCACGCCTTTCCCGCCGGAGGCAATCATACGACGGACTGGCCTAACACGCACTCTGGTTCTCCGGCCCGCCGCTCCACACATCTCTCACGCGCTCAATTTAGCCCTTACACATAACGCCTGCACCGAAGGCTCAAAGAACGTCTACCGCAGCATCGAGCTCCTTCGTGGTCTTCCACAGGATATCCAGGATATCATCAGGCCCGTAATCTCCAGGAATGGCTACTGGGCGCACCCAGAGCAGCTCCTGCTCGCCATGATCGCAGACGAGGATCGAGAGATCCGCACCGCGGCGATCCAGCACATTCGCGCCGCTCGCGAGAGGGAAAAGGAAGGACAGGAGGTGAGGAAGTTCACCCTTCCCACCATCAACTTCGGCGCCCAGCGGTACGTCGATCTCATCGACTCCGCGGCGGAGAAGGTCACAGAGCCACCCCTTCTGCGAGATCTAAGTGTCACTGAACTCCAAGGAATCGCAGCTGCTCCTCTCCGGGTCTCGGCGTATCCTGTGCACACACAGGCCGTGGAGCGAGCCGTGCGCGATGTGACAGAGGCCAGCTTGCGGGTGGTGGGCGAGGAGGCACGACACGGTCGCATCACGGCGTGCATAAAACACCGTAAAAGCGTCCCGAAGTTCAATTCCAAGCGGGATGTGCAAATGTAAAATCCTCTTCTGGGCGTAGATATTTTGGGCGGTGCGGGCTGAGGTGCCACTGTAGATTGTAGAATCGGTGGAATGTGGGTTGTTTTTCACCTGTCAGATTCGTTCGAATTGTCTGCGTCCCTGTTACTTCAGATGCCGATATTAATCGCCACCGGGTCCGCACGGAGCCGTCTAACCCGTCGCGGTTTAGCGTGACATTAAGATGACGGGGGATTACGACTACGGTATAGCTACATGTTTCTGACTGGTTAGTAGGTATATGTGGGGAGGGGGGGGGGGGGAGGTAGGGGCTCAGTGCGGTGGCCGATAGGCAAATGCGGCTGTGGCGGTCCGTGCCCCCCACGGCGAGCAGGCTAGGGGAGGGGCGAGGGCTGCCACTCAGGCTAGGATTCTGGATTTTTGGCACACGGGATGCACTTGGCTGGTGTTAATGGCGACCTAGTCTGCTATGTTGGTTGTCTAAACAATAGACATAGTTTATGGCAGCAGCTGTTTAGTGTTTGGGCGTATTTTTCGACTACAAAGTCAATGCTTCGGTGGACTGTTGGCTCGGACGACTCTAGCGACATCTGTGTACTTAAGCTTCTCAGAAAGACCACCGTAACTCTGCGCTAAAAAGCAGATGGCGCTGATATCGCGGAATGGGAGAAGCTCTCCGCAGACAATTGTCTGTTGGCCAGTTGCCTTTGAATTGTAAGATGAAAGCTGAATGCCAATGAACTTACTGTGCTTCAGGGACATAAAAAATAGCTGTCTCCAGTAATTTCTTTGTGGTCGACACACCCTATTGGTGACCTTTGGTGACCTGACCTGTGACCTGACCTGGTATGACCAGTGACCTCTAATAGCAACATAAGTACTAGACAACTGACGCCTTATCGCTGATTTTCGACAAAATGCGTTTTACTCGGTGTTATAGCGCTTTCCCTAGAAGCCCCGTGAACGGTGAAACATTTTATCTTTGACCTGACCTGTGACGTCATCGGTGACCCCGAGGTCAATGAAATTTGGTCTTCTTCGACAAATTTGACAGGACTATCGAACGCCGTTTGAATTTTCCGGATCCGTCCAGTAGTTTCGGAGATACGGGGGGGCAAAAAATGCCCCCCCCCGCACCGCGCGGAAGGTGGCTGGTAGGCCCACCGCCTGCCGGGTTAATAGGGGCTTTCCGCTCCGTCAACACTCTAGGCCGGGTGTGATTATTTTTTGTGCATGTATCTGTGCCAGATGCATGGGGCCGTGGAAAAAATAAGAAAGCGGAAGGCTGCCGTTCCTGCAGGGGTGTAGGATCGCAAAATAGGTTGGGGGGGCTGAGCCACGGACGCCGGTGGGGGCGGCGACGAAAGGTGCTGACGGGGGGGGGGAGGGAAAAACCAGCATTGGAAAAGGTGTTGACCAATGATCGGGGGGAGCGTGGACCGTGGTGGTGAAAAGGGGGTCTATGACTTGAGTGATATGACTTAATCTCTCCCCCTGGATCCAAGTTCAAGCTTATAAAATAAGGCGTGGGTATATTCCAGCTCAACGTTTTACAACCACATGTCCACATTTATGCAGTGTATGTTCCCGCTCTTTTCAAATGCAAAGTGATGCCACTTAAACAGTATATGTATGCTCTTATACTTAACCCTCGCCCCGCTGGAAGGTCAATTTGCCCCCCCCCCCCCCTGTGGTTTTTCCTGAATAGCAAGAAAACGGCGGCGTGCAGCGCCGCCAAATGTTTAGTACCTTACCCCAGTAAACATGCCGACGTCGGCCCGACGTCGGCCGACGTCGGGGTGACGTCGGCAACTCGGCATCAGCATGCCGACGTCGGCCCGACGTCGGTCCAACCTCGGCACGACGTCGGCTGGATGTCGGATATGCCCGCATGTTCCGACGTCCAGCCGAGGTCCAGCCGACGTCGGGCCGACGTCGGACCGAGATCAATTGCTGAGGTCCAGCCGACGTCGGGCCGACGTCGGGGCGACGTCGGACCGACATCGGCCGCTGTTTTGACCGTTAAAATAATATAAAATACATGTTTCATGTTTCATAAAGAGCTTCTGTATTCAAAATATTCTCAGGAAACTCAAATCTTCCTCCACGCCGCAACCCCCTGATCCGGACTGGACGGGAAACTTTATCCCATTTGCCAGTCGGGCGAGCCCGTAAGCCGAGCTCGCCCGTAGCCGGGTGCGGTGAGTGCTTGGGGGCTGCTCGGCCTATCCTTTGGTCAGGCTCAGCCCCGGCAACTCACCAGGGCCGGGCCCAGTTCATATAGAAAGGCCAGTCGGCAAGTGTCACTTTGCCAAAGTGCCACTTATCAAAGGGACACTTTGGGAAACGTTGGTGCAGGTGTGTAAGAGTGGCTATATGAATCCATTGTGGGGTCGCCCTTTCCAATAAGTGTCACGTAACAGCAATGCGACCAGGGACTCTATATGAACTGGACCCAGGGTGCTCGCCAAGAAGACCAATGTCTCCATCCTATGATCCTTCCGGCTCTGAAATGGTCTTGTCAGACCGAAAGGACATAAGCCAACAAAACAAACCAAATTCGTTAGCTGGCTGCGTGGTGTAGTGGTTAGCGCACTAACCTCGCATTCGAATGACACGGGGTTCGAATCCCATCGCCGGCTGATGCTTTTGGCGTGTTGTCCCAGTAAACATGCCGACGTCGGCGACTGGGGGGCTCGAATCCCGCCGCCGGTTCATATTTTTGGCGCGTTGTCCCAATAAACATGCCGACGTCGGCCCCGTCGGTCCAACGACAAACGATCTCGTCAACCTCGGCAAACGATCTCGGCCCGACGTCGGTTCGACGTCGGCTGGACTTCGGCTGGACGTCGGAACATGCGGGCATATCCGACGTCCAGCCGATGTCGGGCCGAGGTTGACCCGACGCTGGGCCGACGTCGGGCCGAGCCTCGGCCCGACGTCGGGCCGACGTCGGCATGTTTACTGGGACCGGGCATCAATTTGACACCTTCACACAAAATTTCAAGTCTTAGGTCACCTTAGGTCAGGAGTTATTGAGGTCAAACTGAGGTCATGTTCGAGCAAAAATAAGCAAAGCTACAAAACTGCTATCTCGGATTTTAAAAATTGTGGGATTTAGACCCCAAAAATTCAAAAAGTTTATTTTTTTTAGAAAACGCAAAGAAAATCCCAAAAGTTTTTTGACTTTCGAGCTAACCGGAATATGTGTGAAATTCCCTGCGCTCTTCTATCTACATACCAATTTAAGATCGATACCTCTTTTTTGGCCAAATTATAGCGGAAAAACTGTTCAAAATTGATGACGTCACATTTTTGAACTCAATTTTTAGCAATTCTAGACCACCTAGCGCAAAACAAAGACCACCATTAGACTCCCCGTGACGAGCTGCATCGAATCAATACCCATTTTATGCAAAAATATCAAGTTTGACATTTGACCTTATTTGACGTGATCTTGACCTGACCTTCACCAGAACATGACCTAAACTGGCCCCAAAGGCTACCTGACCCACATAATCGCATTTGTCATGTAAAATGGACCATAAAAGATGCATCACATGGTATTTTCATATTTTGACCCTCAGTGACCTGACCTCTGTGACCTGACCTGGTATCAGTGACATTAAATAGCAAAATATGTGTTTGACAAACAATACCCCATCGATGACTTGCAATGAAATGCACTTTACTCGATTTTACAACGCATTTCTTGAAATGCCTGCAAACGGTGAAAAATCGACATTTGACCTGACCTGTGACGTCATCGGTTTGACCTAGGTCAACGAAATTGGGACACAAGGTAGTTCCCTGTTGGGGCTATCCAAAGCCGTTTACTGCTTGTCGCTAGGTTGCGTGGTTCTCGAGATCTTAGGGGGGAGGGGGCCAATTTGCCCCCCCCCCCCAGCAGGGAGCGTTGCTCGGCAGACCCCAATGGGGCGCGGTTAACGCTGATGAGAGATTCCATTTATTGATTGATTCAGTATTTAGATTCCTATCCCCTAGTTTGGCATACTGTTTAACGGGCTCCTTAGAGGGACCCTCACTTTCCTTAAATCTAGGTAGGTACTCATTTTTCACCAATCACCCATGCTTCATTTTGGAAGAGTCAAGTTTTTGTGTACCTAAAGATTGTAGGCTGTTTAATGGCTTCCTTTTGGCTGTTTCAGGGATCACCTCGACTACTTTTAGGGCCACGATAGCGGTATCGACAAAGTAGGCGATCGTGATCTGTAAAGCTGCAGGACCGTCACAGAACAATTTCTGTTGTAGTATTTCGCAAAACCCCCGCATTCTGCATATCATTGGAAGCATAGTTTTATTTTTAAAGTTGTAGGGCGTGTAGCTACACGAATACTCGCAACAAAATGCAAGAAACAATTGCAGGCACGATTTGGCCAGGGGGGGGGGGGGCGGAGGATCCCGGGAGACCTACTCTCTACAGGGGGCCTCCTCTCTACAGAGGGCAAGGGAGCATCTAGGCGAACGTTTTTTTGTGGTGGGGGGGGGGGGGGGAGGTTACAGGTCGGCCGACATGCCGGGTCTGATGGATGAATTCTGACGACCGGGGAAGGGGGAGCGAGTATGTCGAGATCAAAAGACATTTTGTCTTCATCGTTTCTAAGATGAAGCTTTATCGTTATAAGTCACTCGGCTTAGTAGTTTTAGTTAAATTCACCTATGCAAGTGCGTCGCCACGGATTTCTCGCTGTGGGGGGGGGGGGAGGGGCGTATCGACCGACTTAAAAACCCAGAAGTTGATATTGTTACCGCACTTTTAGCCTAATGCATTAGAAGCATACAGTAGCGATCTCTCTTATGTTTATGAATCGGCGGCGCGAAGCGCGGCGAAAATTTGTTTTTTTTTTTGTCAAAACATAGCTCTAAAACACAAATTTTATAACCCTTTTAGCATGCTAGTACAAGCCGGAGTTCCTTAACAGTACACATATGAATTTTGATTCAATTTGACATTGTTGGTGTTATTACAGTCACGACCTTTCTTATTGATTGGTGTAAGAATCGGAGGCACGGAGCGCCGAGAAAATTTGCAAGAGCATTTGTCAAAACAAAGCTCCAAATCACACATTTTACAACTCTTTTAGCATGGTAGTACAAGCCGGAGTTCCTACACTCCACACTACACATATGAATTCCGATTCAATTTGACACGGTTGGTGTAATTACAGTCACGATCTCGTATTGACCTGTGCGTACAACAATTTCCAAAAAAAAAACAAACAAAGGGGCCTCCTCTCTACAGAGGACCACCGCTGTACTGTGGGCCTCCTCTTTTTACAGGGTCTCTCAACTACAGAAGGCCTCCTCTCTACAGAGGACTTCTCTCTACTGAGGGTCTATCCCTTTCAGAGGGCATCCTTTCTTCAGAGGGCCTCCTCTCTAGTCTTTACAGGGGTCCTCTCTACAGAGGACCTCATCTCTGCAAAGGGCCTTCGGCCTCCGGCTTGCTAAAACCACAGTTGATTTCTTATGTGTGTGTAGTGTACCTTCCTGGTTTTGTTTTCCTAGTATTTTCTTTCTTATGACTCGAAAGTCATTTTATAAATTAAACTTACTCCCTCCATTGCAATGCACATTTTCAAGGCCCCCAGTTAGTCTTAAGGCCAAAATTGGGTAATCGTAAAGCAGAGAGGCGCTGTACCCAGACTCCAGAGCTGCTTTCTAATCGGACCAAACCAAACCAAACCTAACCAAACCTGGCCTAACTTCACAATTCACATACAACCTACAACCAAAAACCTGCAACCTACATACAACCTAAAACCTACCACCTAAAACGTAAAGCCTACAACCTACAGCCTAATCTACAGCGTCTGTCCTTGGTTGCAAAAAGAAGTGTGACGCCTGCTTTCTCCCCAAAATAGTACCATTTATCCTTGCCAAGTTGAGCTTTCTTTGATTTGGCTATATTTTAAAATGTTGGGGGGGCTGACTGGCAAGTTGGGGGGGCTGACCAGCCAGTTGGGGGGGCTGAAGCCCCCCCAACTGTATAGGATCCTACGCCCCTGCGTTCCTGGACATGGCTCTTCAGCGCTCCCCTGACACGCGCCCACAGGCCTCTGGCGCCGATGTGCAGCTGACCCGGCTGCACTACCCGAAGGTGCAGCGTGGTGACTTTAGTCGGCTGACGGACGCCGACCTGGCCGTGTTTCGAGACATCCTGGACGCGCAACGGGTGGTAACCGACGAGACTGAACTTCGAGCCTACAACACCGATTGGTGGCGCTCCTGTCGCGGTGGGTCGTGCTCTGGTCTTTTATTACGAGGACAGAACTTTTGAAAAAATTCATACTTTTGAAAAGTTCTGTCCGACTTATTTTGATAATGACCTGTGGTCGATATCATCCATAATTATTTCATTTTGTCATCATTTGGTATATCCTTGTAAGGAGGCCATTTAGAAGTGTTTTTTCTCATATAACTTATACCTATGCCTTCATACAGCAAGTGCTACAACAAGTAACGGAAAAATCTCTGTATGAACGGCCCGACCCGGCCCGGCCTGTAACGCTGTTGAGAGGCTTACAGGGTGTCCCGAAATTGATGCGCGGTTGTTTTATCCCCAATAACTTATAAAGTAGTTGAATTTATTTCAGGTTTATATGTTATCATAGTCCCCGTTCAGTTGCATACACGGCCTATTGCACTCTAGCGTGTCACGTTTCAGGTTGTCAAGAGTCTCTCCTTGAAACTACGCCATGCCGTTTATAACTTCTGAAACAGCCTCTTCTCTGAGCTAGCCTGTGGAAGCTTGCTGAGCTCTTTTCTGACGATCGTCCAGATAATTTGGATTGGGGACAGGTCCAGACTGTTGCCAGACCATGCCTCCTTCTCCCAGAGGCCTAGGAGCCTCGCTCGACACCAGTCCTGGGTCTTCCTGGCGTGATAGGCTGGATAAGAGAGTATAAAAGTATTAAAAATATTCAACAGCCCGCGGAAGCTATCGGAAGCGAAATATCAATTGTAATGGCCTTGGATATTTACCGTAAACTGATTATTCAGTATCGAAATAGAACTCGTGACGTCAATTCAAATAACAAATGAGCTAAGCGTTCTACCTTCGAGTATAATGAAAATAAATGAAAAATTAAACTGGAAATTCAAAAGTCTTGAGTTTTTTTTTTCAAAACAATGTTCATTTTTTCTGCCTCACATAATTTTACGATACGATTGTTTGTGAATATCATCTTTGTAGCGTTGAATTTAATGACGTAAACGTAAGCTGAAACGGTATTACATGACCCTGTGCGCCTTGCATCTTTATTTTATTCATTTGTCAAATGAATCACAATACCTTACGTCATTAGTTTGAAGGGCCTATTACGGGGAATCTTTTGGAATCATTACGGTTTTAGTCAAATTAAGATTTTTCATTGGTCAAACGATAATGACGTAATAAAACAATATCACCAAAACGTGAGCTGTGAATTTGGTTTGTCTTTTTTTGGGAGGCTCTCTCATAACGAAAGCACAGCATGGCACCACATCACACGTGGCACGATGCCAAAAGTAGGTAATCTGAAGAAGTTGATGCCATTTTTGAACTTGTAATTTTATTAGGAAAGTATTAGCGGTTGGTTGCTATTCTTACTAAATCGAAATTGTGTTGCACATACTAATAGCTCATACGAACATTCTGGATTGGGATTTCATACCTGGCAGAAGTGGATTGCTGGATTATTTTTAACAAAACTGGCCTATCTGGCTTCCAGGTTTGATTTCCTAACATCTGTCCATAGGCGGCGGAACAGGGGGGGGGGGGTGGCACCAGGGTACAGTGCCCCCCATAGATTTTGGCATTTGAACATTAGCCCTACTGGTGTTGCATGGAAAGAATGGGACCAAAATGAAAATCTGCAGTGCCCCGCTGCCACTGCATCTGTCTGTACTGTTTGTTCATTGAATTAAAGTGGCTGTAGCTTGTTGATAAGATTGTCATCAGTGCTGTCATGAAAAGTTACAATTGGTCACGAAAAGTAGCAATGTGCAATGTGCATGTTCTTGGTTTATTTTAAATGTAGCACAAATGTTGTTGATTTAATTCAAATTTAATGATGATACTATACCTAATGATTACAACTGGTCTTAACCATGTCCACAAGTGACAATTCTCAATTGTATTGCACTGTAAGGTGTACGATTATGTAGCATAAGGGTTTCATTGGCTACATGTTGTCGTGAGATCCATCCAGATCATAGGTCCTCCACAAATTTTTGGCCGCTGGATCCACAGAGATCATAGATCCGACCCCTAAATTTTGTCGAGAGATCCATTCGGATCATAGATCCAGCCCCTGAATTTTGTCGAGAGATCCTCTCGGATCATAGATCCAACCCCTCTATTTTGTCGAGAGATCCACTGAGATCATAGATCCAGCTCTCGGATCCATGCACATTGCACATGTCTGCTGTGGGGTCCCCCAAGGATCCATCCTGGGTCCTGTTCTCTTCTGTCTTGTAGTTAACGAAGCTCAAAATTTTCTTCTCCATGGACGGCTCATCAGCTATGCCGATGACACCCAGTTGTTTGACTGTTCTCCAAAGGACAGGGACAGTATGGCATCTCTCAAGAACCGCCTTGAAGAGTCCATCATGTTCATCCAAAAGTGGCTTGCAGTGAACTCGTTGAAAATGAACCCTACAAAAACCGAGTTTACTCTCATAGGCACGAGACAGGCCGTGAGAGAAAACGCAACTTTCTACTTCGAGATGTCTGGCCATCAGTTCAAGCCGTCCGAGCACATCAAGGTTCTAGGCGTTGTCATCGACCAGTGCCTCAGATGGGACAGTCACGTGACTCGCGTGGTACGCCGATGCACAGCAACCCTTATGTATATCTCTTTACCGGTTCCGTCGCCATTTTTCAACTGCAGCTCTACTCACCATCATTCGTGCTCACGTTTTCAGTCACATTCTGTTCTGCTTACCTGTCTGGGCAAGTGCCTCTGGTGAGCAACGGAAGCGCGTACAAAAAGTAATCAATTTCGCGGCCCGTGTGGTGACTGGCACGCGAAAAACTGAGCACATCACCCCTGTCTTGCGGTCTCTGGGCTGGCAGAACATCGAAGGCATGATTTTCGAGCGGGACTGTATCAAGGTGTTTAACGCGCTCAATGACCAGTATGCTCCAAACACGATGCGCAGCATGTTCACGCGGAGACGGGACACGTCGCTTCGTGATACCCGTCTGGCTCGATCAGAGCAGCTCGCGCTGCCAAGGGTACGGCTGAGCACCACTCAACGTGTGTTCTCTTACCGAGCCGCGACAGCGTGGAACACGCCCCGCCTACTGTAATGGCCCTTTCACACGTAGCAACTTTTCCGGTCGCCGGCGACGGCAACTGTCGCCGGCGATCGCCAGCGACCGGGGTCAGTCGCCGGCAACTCCGCAGTTGTCGATATCAGCTGACCAGTCGCCGGGGTGTGACGTAGCAGTCGTGTCAGCCAATCATTAAAGAGTTGTCGGCGTTGCCGAGAAAGTTCAATTTTTCCAACATTTTGAAGTCGCCGGCGACTGTTCTAGCCAGCCGCCGCTCAACTGTCACGTGACCCGCTTGACCTTGAGTTGGCACCAGATATTGCGCTGCTGATACATGCAGCGGCGCAGCTTATTTTACTGCATTATTCAAGGTACTAAATATTTGGACATGTTTTGCAGGATGATAACTACCGTCTAGGTAATATTGGAATAATATTTATTAGATCTATTATTGAAACAATACATAATATCAATGAAAATACAATCAAACTGCGATTCTTCTACATTGGAATTCAATGCACTCAATCATAAAACTGAAAAGTGATGTGTACTTGCAGTTCCTCCATTTTTCCTAACGCATCAGCCAAGACTACGAGTGCTGCAGATTTTGCTCACCTGTCTTGTTTATTCAACTACAACCCTGTTCTCAATAAATGAATAACTTCGCTGTAACGACATTAGCATTGAAGGAATGGTTGGTGGTAAGCATGGGACAATCACAGTGATTTGTGGTCACACATTTGAACCGTGCTTTGTATGTGAAAAACAGAAAAAGGCATTCTAGAAATGTAGCAGAAATTCAAATGCCAGAAACGGACCTGAGGAACGGCGAAGCCTACCACCCACATAAAACACAGGCTTTCATTATGTCAAAAACAGATGCTGTAGGGGAGAGCGGGGCCAGTTGAAACACGGGGTCAGATGAAACATGGCTTTATTTTCAACAGTATGCAACATATGGCGTTGCCGACACCACTGCGCATCCGCGCTCGACCACTTCATTTGTCAACGGCGTTTGGGCGGCAAACGGACGGTCATTTTGATTTGACACCTGTTTTTGTGTTTTTGAGGGGCGTTTGGGAGAAATCGTTTTTATGAATATTTTGTGATATCTCATATACCTTTGTTTGCTGAAAGAAGAACTCCTGGCTGGGGAATAACACCTTATTTGGCCCTTCATTCAGCATGATGCCGTCCCTCCAGCTCGTTTGACATGTGCTTTACGGCGCGTGCGAGATGGCGGGAGCGGATGGGGTCAATTGAAACGCTTCTCTGAGGGTCAGTTGAAACAGGGCCACAATCCGTTTCAATGGACCCCGGTGACCTTTGCAATGGTTATTGCTCAGGGGCTGTAAACATTAAAGGAAAGAGTCCACCTTTGAAATGAGCTTTTAAACTGAAATAGTAGTTTAATAAGAGCTCAATTTTTGACCTTTTTTTCTCCAGCCTTTTGCTTGAAAGCACACTATAGCCTGAGATATTTCTCATTTTCCTCATCCGCCCATTTTACCATAGTCTATGTACTTTATGTCACCTATTATGAGCAACTTTGCACTTTTAGCTTTCCAACGACCTATTGAATGTAGCATTTGGTAAAGTAAACCGGACAAAATATCTCCTTAAGAAAGTGGCCTTAAAGAGGAAAACATCCCATTGTTAAGGATAGGTGCAATTGACCCCATGGGCTGGTTCAATTGACCCTCGCATCGGGGTCATTTGAAACGGGCGTAGAGCTGTTTTATAAGCATGCGTTTGGCAGCAAAATATGTTTGAAACATAATTTTACATACCTTAAAATGAAGCCAAAAGAGCATATTTTTTCATGGTTTTGTGCATTTTTCGATATGACAACTAGATCTCGCTGTGCATGTCAATATATAAAAAGTGGTTCAACTGACCCCGCTCTCCCCTATTATCTAAAGCGCTGGATTGGGGAACACAAGTGTACCCCCCTTATAACAAAATGCATTTTTCCACACAGTGGATATCACTAAACATGGCGAGGTGACAGTATATGACACCATACGCGCGACCACATAAAAAATGCAGCACGCGCGGACACGGGGCAAGGACGGTGGCACAATATGCCGATACCCAAGAAGACACAAGCCTAGGTCAAAGGTGACAATACTGTAACAGAAATCTTAAAATCAGCCTGGACACAGCTCACTCTTCATAATCATGACCGTTTTTATCGAAAATAGACCAACAAAACACCAAGGCTCCTTCGTCCAAAACTCAAAACTCGACATGCCGCTCCAAAGGCCTTGCAAAACAGCGCACACCAACAACGCATAATAGCCAGCAACGCACACGACAGGATTTTCGAGGCCCGAGTCGTCAGCCGCCGCCGCCGCCGCCACCTCCCGGCAGCCGATTGCTGAGTGCCTTGCTCCTTGCCGCACCGGCGCCGATCGTGGCGACCTCTTTACTCTGGCAGAATTACCCTACCGAGCGGCGACAGCATTCAGAAGCAAAATGACAAATAAATTCACTGCACTTATGTCAGAAAATCGAATGCACATGCCATGGTCACACGCGGTGCCGTCCACGGGGCCGGCAGAAGCTGCACACTGTCACCGAACACCACCTGCACCTTGGACGCAGTATGTGAGGGCTTGGCGGACGCGCGCCGCCTCGCGTGCGGTATTGGCATCAAGGCCCGGACACGAGGGAGCACACTCGGCGCAATCAGAGCACACCATCCGGGGCCGTCAGTGTCGATCTCCTGACCTCACAGAAAGTTGTGCAGCACACAGGTGAACGCCGTCAGTGTGGTGACTGGTGCGCAGCACACCGTCCCACGGAAGATGGTCTGTGGGCCGTGGTGCAGATGCTGTCTCTAGGCAGAGTCAACAGTGCAGTGGCAGAAGTTGAACATTCAGCTGCTAGACTCCTTTTCGGGTCAGCAATGCCGTCGAGTTGGCCATCAGGTGGTGTTGCAGAATCATCAGGTACTCTTGATCAGGTACATCAGGTACAGAACCTCTTGACTCATCAGGTAACGCTGTGACTTGTCTGCCAGGCACAGAGGGCGGACATGGCAGAACATACTTCAAATACATTTTTAAAAATCATTTTTTAACCAAAAGCTCTGCAAATTAGGAAGCCTGGAATAGGCTATTGCTTAGCATCATAAAAACTACCCAAATACCCAAATCAGGTTAGGCTTGGTTTACCCAAATACCCAAATCAGGTTAGGGTTGGTTTTTACACTTCAGGCTAAAATGAGAACTATCTTAACATCATTATCCTTGATGTAGCATTGTTGACGCTTTTTGTCTTGCACAATTGGCAATCAGTATTCAGTGACACAGAATTGGAATTTGTGATTCAGAAACCTAGCATTATTTCACACCTAGCGTTTTAAGGCAGTGCTCATTCTTTTTGAAAGCAAGTGTATTTTTTTAATATAATTTTCTAGGTAATTCATTTCCTACTGAATATGGTTATGAGACCATTGTTACTAATTTTGGTATTGTTAAGGCAGCTGTAGCATGAGTGGGCATATGCTGTAGAGACTGGAGTGATTAAAGTCACTAGAGGCTTGAGGGTTTTTTTAGACATTATGCAGCAGCCTGGGGAGATATGCAGAGGCAAGTCTAGGCACCACCAGAAGGGGGACAAGCAGTCAGCACAACACACAGCGGGCACAAGGGGAGAAGATTGTAAAAACTATTGCCTGGATCCACCTCTGTGGACATCCTCAGGCATGCCTCTGTGGACATCTCCAGGCTGCTGCATGTAAAAAAAGTATCAAGCCTCTAGTGACTTTTTCCACACTGCAGCAAATGCCCGCTTATTCTTGGTCTGCTCTACCTTCCTCCAATTATGAGTTTTGTGTGAAAATGACATTTTTACATTGGTGGAGCTTGTGTGCGCATGGTACACATAAGCCATGCCGGCAGCATTGCTGCAATGAATAGGAAACAGCTCCAGGGCCAAAATACATACATACCTTGCCAAAATACATGACATACCTACCACCTACTGTGCATACTGCAATTATTTATGTACTAATAAGCCATGGATTATCATTTGCCATGTGAGCACGCACACACATGCGAACCCAATGCAGATTAAGTTTGGCCTGGGTTGTTTATCCATGGTACCAAGGAAAACTCCAGCAGAAACAATAACAAAATTGCAAAGCTACCTGTTTGATTTTGATCATGCTAATTAATGAGCAGCAATATAATATTTTGTTGCTATCAAATATTTCCTTGTGTCGCACGAATAGGTAGGCAAATAGCTGACTGATGGGTAGGCACTTTGTCCTCAAGGGCACTGATACTGAATGTAAACAATGTTCTTGTGACACAACAAGCAAGTTTTCATTACCTTATGAAACTAGTGTCAATTTCAATGTCATTAAAATATTCAATTTTGATGAAAAAATACATATTTATCACAAATAAAAATCATGGGTGATCATGGGCAAGTGCGCCACAAATGACATAAACCCTCCAATATTGTCGAATCAAGCTTAAATTCAAGTCACAACAGCTTCACGACAGGCAAACTACAAGATAATAATCCCTATGCTACTGTGCAACAAATTTAAGGTAGCCACACCAACCAATTTAAGAAAAAATGCATCACAAATCACCTAAACCACTCACCAAGGACAAAACTGTTATGGCGGCGTCCGCTGGTCCGCTGCTCGAGAAGAGTCGCCGGCGACTGGCCTGTGACGCGGATCTGACGTCACCAGTTGCTGGCGATTGCCCGGCCGTGGCCCGGCGATCGCCAGCGACTTGCTTACGTCATACCTACGTCACACACGATCGTTGGCTGGCGGTCGCTGGCGGTCGCCGGCGACTGCTGCTGTCGCCGGCGACTGAAAAGTTGCTACGTGTGAAAGGGCCATAACACACACAGTGCACTTCGAGAGGGCAGTTCATGGTCAGGTTGGGAGAGGTGCAACAGAGTGGAAACATTGCTTAGGTGTGTGATATCTGTAGGCATGATTTATCATCGAGTGTTTATCTAGAACGCCTCAGTTTGTCTTATTGTGTGTCTGTGCACTGTGCATTTATTGTATGACGCAAACTTCCGAACAGCTGTGCGCGCACGGATGGAGTCTAATATACCATACCATACCATACCATACCTTCGGCCCCACTTTTGGGCAGAGCGAGGGCAATTTGATGCCCGGCAGGGCCCCAAAGGCGGAAGGATCCGTTCAGGAGGATATGCTTGAGCCTTCAGGCTTGAGGAAGGGCCCCTATGGCCCTGCCGGGCCCCAAACCCTATCAATTTTGGGCCCCAAACCCTTATCGGCCCGTAGGTTCGTCTTTTGGCCTTATTGGCCCTGGAGAAGTTATGGAAAGCGGATCCGAAAAAAAATCATTTTCCGGGCCCAGTCACAGGGACATCTTGGCCCGTACGGGCCCTAGAAGTGGAATGGCCCGCTGAGAAGATCTTGTCCAATGTCCAGGCTTTCGGGCTAAAAATGGCCCCATGAGGTGCCCAAACGGGTCCCTGGCCGAGCCACAAAAGCGAACCGGGCCAAACCAATGACAACCTGGGGCCCGGGAGGTCTCCAAAAGCGGAAGGGCCCGCTCAGAAGGCCTTGGACCAGGCTTTTGAGCTTAAGTGATGGGCCCTTGGGCTCGACAATGTATCAAGAAAACGGGCCCAGATATGCGCTTCTGGGCCCGGTCTCAGAAACAGCTTGTCCTGGCCGGGCCCCAGAAACGGAAGGGCCCGCTGAGAACTGAGAAGGCCTTGCCCAGGTCATCGGGTCCGAGGAACAGGCAACGGCCGATAATTGGCCCCCTTTCGACTGACCTCGTGAGGCTGCTCCTGTATACAGTTCTCCAAACAAAATGAGCTCTATAGTTCGTAGTACTATAAGCGTTCTGTACAAAAAATATCATTTCCAATTCAAATGTTTTTTCTTTGTGCTGCTCACTGAACTGATTTTATAGTTGAACTGACAAGAATGTTAGTTGAACTGACAAGAATGAGCAATGTGTTAGCGTGAACAATGCAACACAATGGGTGAATGGGTGAAAAATGCAACCCAGATCTCCCCAGCCGGGAAGCCGGGAGGTATCCCCCAGCTCTAACCGGACCGGGACGTTTGGCCCGTGAGCCAAAATTTGTCTATTTCAACAATTTTCGAAACACCTGAGGACTAACTCGGAAACCAATAGAGCTACAGCGCCGCGGAAAAGCGCACTCGATAGCCCGTATTTGAGTTGTGTTTTCAGACTTGACCTCAGGTCAACGGTACCTATAGCCTGCAGAGGGCAAAAACTCTAAAAATAGCCGTTTTCACAAACTTTTTTTTTGGTAGTAACTTTTTCTTCAAAACTTTTTCTTCTTCTTCTTCACATTACTTCTGCCAGCATCGTGTTCCTCTCGTCGAGACACGTCTAATGAACTACAGGGTGTCCCAAAAGTAAGGTCATCATTTGTTTTGGCCACACCGCCAAAAATACGCGATGGATAGAAATAAATAGGACATCATATGAAAGAGCATTTTATAAAATTTTATTCTGATATACATATGAGTCAATACATTGGCTCGTAGCCCCACATTTGCTGCTTTTCTACATGGCTACCATTTCGGGCCGCGTGCACGAATAGACTGCGTTTTACTTCCTCCACTATTCTGGAGCGATTCTCTGGTGAGATGCCGTTTATGTTTGCTCGGAGGGATCATCCTTTAGTTCTTCCCGGCTCGTTGGGTTGTCCTAAAAGACAACCTTTCCGTTGTGTACCCAGATAATAAAAATATGAAGGTTTAACGTCAGGTGACCGCGGAGGCCATTCAATGGCGTTGCCCTGACTGAAAATTACGCGATCTCACATCCACTCTCGGAGACAATGCATGATCTTCAGGACGGTGCAAGCATAGTCTCCATCCTGCTGAAACCACTACTGGTTGATGGTGTCGGCACAGCTGCGTTGCGACGAGCGGAAGAACCACTGGGAGGACTCTCGGCCACCTCTCTTGATTTATTTTCACCCGATTCCCGCTGTCGTCCTCAGGACCTCGAAGCACAGGTGGCTAAGTATACATGCCCTGTGCGTACATTATACCTTTTTTTCTGACGTTTTACCGGTTGAGGCGAAACTGTGCATGAGCTCAGAGATAGGGCGAGCTGATAGGGTCTGCTTAGGGCCGAAAACTGGGCGGTATTTACCCTTTGTTTTAATGACGGACCCTCTCTAAGAGTTGAATTTCGACCTTCTCAGTTTTATGCCTACTGCTCGGTGTAGTTATGATCAAAAATGGTTTAAGCATGCAAGAAAATAATTTTATGGATATACCTTGCACGTGTTAAAATTGGAAGTGATTCGGACTCTTACTTCTCGAGATATTTAAGTTTTAAATCATGACCTTACTTTTGGGACACCCTGTATATGTTGACCTTGAAAGGTCATTTTGAAAATTTGACCTCAGGTCAAGGTCATGACCGAACCGGAAAGGGTCATGTTGCATATCAGTCGATCCGTATCGTCGAGCTGAACACATCTGACGTGTTTTCATCGCTCTATTTATTTATTTATTTATTTCACATCGTGAGGCAAATCCGTGGAAAAATACGGCTATTACATGCTCGAGTCAGATACAGAATGGGGGGCAATGATGATGAAACAAACACGCGGAATCACAGTTCACACAGTCGGATCAGACAAATTGACAACACATTCAGCATACATTTACCGCCGTTTACGTCACTTGCTCGCGCTCATGAAGGTGCTTTCTCAGTCTGGCCTTGAAAGCAGCCTGACCTACGTTGCGCAGTGCTGGAGGAAGCCCGTTGTACTCCGTCACTGCGGAGTACAAAAAGCGGCGGCGTCCCGATTCCGTACATATGGCAGGGGTAGCTACCTGTTCTCCACCACGAGTGTCTCTGCCGTGAAGACTCGCTCGTGTCACAAGACTATTAGCAAGTTGCTGCGGCTCAGCAGTGGTAAGCATCTTGTTAACTAGTGCCAGGCAGTGGTAGCTGTACAGGCTTTCAATCTGTAACCACCCCAGCCGCTCTATGACGTCACTCACGCGGTCATACCTCCGCCGGCCGGAGACCACACGCGCCGCAAACCTGACGACTTTCTGGAGCCGCCGGCGCTGCGTCACGTTGCTAGCGCCATACACAGCTAGACAGTATCGGATGACCGACAACACCAGCCCCTGCACCAGTGTGACCAGCACTGACTGAGGGAGACAATGCCTGCTGTGGCTGAGTCCACACAGAGTGCCAGTGCACCGCCGCACTACATCGGATGTGTGCGTGACGAAAGTCATATCACTGTCGAACCACACACCAAGGTTTTTGACGGTGCTCGAGCTGGCGATGGTGGAGCCGGAGAAGTTGATGCTGATCGGAGGCAGCCGCCGTGTCATCTCACGGGTGCCGAGGACAATCAGCTGAGTCTTCGCTGCGTTTATTTTCAGTCCGTTCTTGCCGTACCAGTTGGACAGAGAAGTCAGGCTGTCTTCGAGAGATTCCGTGAGACGGACGATGTCTCTCGGTGGGCCAGAGACGTACAACTGGACGTCATCAGCGTAAGCGATGGTGCTGGTCGACTCGTCGATGTAGAGCGGGAGATCGTTGGCATAGACGTTGTGGAGTAATGGCCCGAGGGCTGAACCTTGGAAAGTTCCAATAGGGTTGAGAAGAGGTCGGGAGATCGTACGGCGAAGCGACTGTCCGGCGGACTGCAGCTGCACGCGCTGATAGCGGTCGGCCAGGTAGCTACGGAACCAGCGCGTGTCCACTCCATAGAGCTGCAGCTTCAGTAACAGCGAGTCATGTGGAATGCAGTCAAAACATCGCGAACAATCCAACAGGCACAGCAGTGTCACTTCACGCCGGTCCATACATCGGAAGACATGGTCAGTTAGTGTGAGCAGTGCAGTGTCGGTAGAATGATTGGGTCGAAAGCCGTGTTGTGTGGGTGAGAACAGATGATGGTCAGAAAAGTAAGAGTAGAGCTGTTCGGAAACAACTCGCTCGGTGATCTTGCCGATAGTAGTAAGAATAGATATTGGTCTGAAACGGCTAAAGTCATCGGATTTAGAAGGTTTTGGAATGGGGTGCACCAGTGTGAGTTTCCAGGGTTTGAGGACTGTATGTGAGGTGAGGCTTGAGTTCACTATGTGTGTCAGAACGTGGTAAAGTGAGAACAGACATCGTTTTATGAAACGGATACAAAGACCGTCCGCGTCACACGCCGAGGAGTCGCTCATGCTACCTATAATCGAATACAGGTGCTCAGGTGTGACAGGCGAGACCTTGAACGAGCCGGTCGAAACGCGCGGCTGACGGATCGGTAGCTCCGGACCGGAGCTATCTACTGACCGCGACGTTCTCACACCTATATCCACAAAGTAGTGGTTAAGAGCATCGACATCGACATCCTCGGCAGTCACAGTCGGTTTACCACATTGTTTGGACGCAACCACTGTCCGCACACTCCCCCACACAGAGGCCGGCTCTAGGCATGTCTCTATTAAAAGTTATAGTGAAAAAACTGCTGGTGACCTTTCATGACCTGAGATAACCTCAGGGGCACACAGAGGGATCACAGGTGCAAATTTCCGAGTCATTGTTGATTGTGTCATGTTTAGGGGAGAGGCGGGAGAATTGGGACGCAGGAGAATAGGGACACGTCAATGATTAAAAAAATGGACAGCATCCTTTCACGGTTTTTGCCTTTACCTTTTGATTCTATGTGTTGTGCAACGATGGGGAGCCTCAGCAACCCTGTAATGGCCGTCGGTTGGGCTGTGCTGGCTGAACACCAAAAAACTTGTTTTTTTTCGAGTGTTATTCTGAGTTGTCTGTGTATTGCATATGCCAAATTATCTTTCGTTCAACATGTTACGCTGTAAGCTTAACACCGTCTTTATGCGACTACTAGTTTGCATGAACACGCTCTGTAACTTATAAATGACGAAAAATGCGTGATTTGATATGGCGGTGTTGTGGGAGAATTGGGACACCAAGTGGTGAAAATGGTAAAGGGGTGCAAAAAGATGTGTTTTTACCTTTATATTTTGGATTGGGTTGAAGTTGCATCCCCTCACCACAAATACATCAAACCTAAGAACAGAAAGTCTTACTCTTGTAAGAAAATGTGCATTTTATGGGAACATCATCATCGTGAAAGGCAATTCCGGCCTTAAACGAAGCAGATGGTGTGAAGATAAGTTCCAACTATCAATTGATTGCCTAGACATAGAAAGATAAATAATTCGAGATAAAAATATTGTCCCAATACCTCATTTTCATGTGTCCCAATTCAGCCTCGTGTCTGTCCCTTTGCTCCTGCGTGTGTCCCTATTCTCCCCAAAATGAGTGTTTTTGTTTTTCTCCACACATAACCACACCACTGCATACGCTCGGTTTTTTATGATGGTATGCTGCAGAGAAATGGCCTATCTTTTATTGGTGCTGCACAAAGCAGCTTTGCTACAATACTTTTCAAATAATACCTCAGGAAATATGACCTGAGAAATAAGTCCCAATTCTCCCGCCTCTCCCCTACCTAACCCGCGCCCGGTTGGGGGTCCTGGATTTCCACGCCCCGCTGGGGGGGATGTTTGAACCCCCCCCCTTCTAACTCGGCTCCTGGGCCACGTAGCGATACGTGGAAGGCAGCGTTCGAAAGAGCGCCAAAAATAATGACGAAATAACTTCGGTCACTTTTTCGGTCAGGTCAAAGGTCAGGTCACCAGAGGTCATTGAAGGCAAAATTTCGCCGATTTTCAGGTCGAATGTCGACAATTTCCAGAAAGCCAACGCATAACTCGGGAACCAAAAAAGCTACAGCGCGGCGGAAAAGCGCATTCGATAGCCCTATTAACGCCCTTTCTGAGCAATTCTCTCAGATTTGACCTAACGTCAACGGTTTTGCCTGCAGGGGGCAAAAACTGCAAAAATAGCCGATTTTTTCAGAAACAGTTTTTCTGTAATAACTTTTGACCCAAGCCTTGTACGAGCTTACTTTTACCGGCATCGTGTTCCTCTCGTCAAGACGCATCGAATGAACTATAACTTGACCTTGAAAGGTCAACTTGTAAATTTGACCTCAGGTCAAGGTCATGACCTGACCGGAAAGGGTCATGTTGCATATCAGTCGATCCGTATCGTCGAGCTGAGCACATCTTAGGCGTTTTCTTCGCTCTAGCATGCCTCTATCAAAAGTTATTTGCGAAAAACTGTTAGACACCATTCGTGACCTGAGATGACCTCAGGGGCATAAATAGGGGTCACGGACACCATTTTCATGTGCAGTGTGTCTAAACCACTTGTAATTCAGTGTTTGGGAGTGTTTATAATGTCTTTCGTCCAAAAGAGGCGCATTTCAATTTTCTCCCATTATAAAATGGGAGAACAACATTCTCCCATTTCTCCCATCACAGCCATCCATTTCATTTTCATTTCTCCCATTGACTTATAATGGGGAGGTCGCAAAATTGACCTGACCTTAGGTCACCGATATCAAAATTCCGAGATATTCATTTGATAGAAACTGTTACCCTTATCAATCGCTGAAAGTTTCAAAGTGATCGGTCTCTCGGTGTAGCTATGGCAGACATTGAAACTTTTTATGAGGTGAGGTCACTTCAAGTGACCTGGTGACCTGACCTTGAATGACCTTGGTCTTGAAATTTTCACAGCATGTGTAGAATTGATGTATGATAATTGATGTATGGTAATTATCGCGGACGAAGCTCCAGGAGCGAAATATTCGATAACTTTAAATATAACCTTTTGGCTCTTATTTCTGATTTATATTATGAGGTTACTGGTTATTCTTATATTATTATTATTCATCATGAGCCTCAAGCAGAGTTTCAGCTTTTTAAGAAGTATCAAAACGATCTTCAACTGAAATTAAATGAAAACATTTTATCAAGGTCGACTAACGCAGGACAATGCATTGTCATTTACAATATGCCGAATTTTATCGTAAAATTACCGTTCTTTCGACATTCTCGATTTTTTTCACACCAGGATAAGCAGTCGCCGTGGGGCCCCTTTGAGCTGACCTCCGGGCCCTTCTCGGCTGTCGCCCCTCCCTGAGCGAAATCCTGGATACGTGCCTGATTACTGAGTCCCTGCCTATCTGAGCTCTGTCCTTCCATGTGTAGGTGTCCTTCCTGTGCTCTGTTCCATGTGCCCCGCGCTGTCCCCTGTCCTGTTCTGCTGTCTGTCTGTCTGTTCTGTTGTGCTGTCCTGTCCATTGCAAATGGCGTGCTCTGTCTCGTACTTCATACCTGGGGCATTCCACGATAGATCGACCAAAGCCGTACACCCTCATATTTTATTTTTTGCTTAAAATTGGTCTAATTGGTTGTGATGGGCGGGGAAGCCAGCTGTGCCAAGGATTTTTTTCTTCGAACAACGGTTTCCGAGATATAGCCTCAGGCAATTCCTGGAGGTCACGCTGCAACCCTATGTTTGGCGGCTTATAACTCAGAAACTATTGGTTTTCTGTGGTAAAAACTTTATATGGTTCAACTCGCAATCAACCAACAAACGTTTTGGCTATCTCGGATTTTCGATTTTTGAAAATTTTGATCACGTGACATCTTGACCTTTTTTTCGAAGAGTGACCTTGATATTTTCCCAACTGAAAGTCGCAATTATGTCTGATGACGATTAAAGCCTTATCAATTGTCATTGATATGCGCAAATAAAAAAGTGGCTATCGCCCTGCGTTGACCTCAGGTCAGGTCATTTTTATAACCTGTCCATTTTTACGAGCGGGAGCGACGCGAGATCAAGCAAGATAGCGACAAGCGGTAAACGGTACAGGATTTACACGGATAAGGTCTACAATTTTTACGGAGGTCATTTTCAGGTCAGGTCAAAGATGACGTCACAGGGGTAAAAAGAAAGTCAAAACAGTTTTGGCTGTACCTTTTGATCTAATAAAGAAAGAGACGTGGAACAGGCACTATTGTGTTTGCTTTCGCCTAGGGCCAGTTCGTTTTGAATTTCAATACCGATGACCTAAGATCAGGTCAATTTCTTGACCACCCCATTATAAGTCAATTGGTGAAAAATCAGCTCCCTTGTTTTTACACTAAAACGCGTCGGAATTGCCTAATATACCATGAGTGACTTCATATACGACTAACTTTGACTACCTTGAGACCTTTTTTGCTCTTGGTCAACTGTGACGTTGCTCTTGGGTCATGTGACGTCATTAAAGGTCACCAAATGTTTTTTTGCTAATAACTCCTTACAGGTTTGAGATACAGCCGCGCGGATAGACTCGTTGTGTTTAGCTCGTCAAGGCCCATCGAATGATATATATATATATATATATATATATATATATATATATATATATATATATATATATATATATATATATATATATATATATATATATATATATATATATATATATATATATATATATATATATATATATATATATATATATATATATATATATATATATATATATATTATTCTAAGCCACACTTCGGAGTCGATCGATCGTTGTGTATTCGTTAAAAAGCTAACAGTTTCGGATCATCTCGATCCCTTTTCAAAGCTATTATGAAAACACACAATGACAGCACGTTACACGAAATTCACGACACGATTATGCTCTTTTTGTTGACAGCGCCATCGTTCATAGTGTCTGAGATATATATATATATATATATATATATATATATATATATATATATATATATATATATATATATATATATATATATATATATATATATGATGACCTTAAGGTCACGTGACCTAAGGTCAACTTTTGACCTTGACCTTTCGAGGTCAACATACACATGTTTCGATGCGGATCGACGAGAGGATCACGATGGTGCTATTAGTTTGTTCCTAACTGGGATACTTTGAAAGTTATTCGAGAAAAACTTCATACAGGGTGTCCAGAAAAAAAGATACTACGGAAATTAAGTCGCATTTATTAACGCACGTGCCGATTTTTTTCCAACTTCATGTGCTTATAGTGCAAGATTTGGCAAAACTCATGAGCACTGTAATGCGTCGTTGGAAAGTTGTCTGCCTGCCCTCCGAGAGGGTCAACATGACCATCAGTCACCTGCCGACCGTGCTAGTGCTAGAGCTGTTCCGCCGGAAGGCCGCTCACATTGAGTATCTGCTTTGAGGAGCTGCCGCGACTAACCAAAGGGTTTACATGCCATGTGGCACATGCTGTCTGTTTTGCCATATTTTTGCGAATACAAGCATGTGCCATTTTAAAATGTGCGGTGTTTATTTTCGGAATTACAGCAAAAAATAATAGTATCCGTTTTTCTGGACACCCTGTATATATGTAGTGCCGCCATTTAGACTTTTTTTACCCCTGTGACGTCATTTTTGACCTGACCTGAAAATGACCTGAGTAAAAATTGTAGACCTTATCCATGTGTACTTTGTGCCGTTTACCCATGGGTGGAGAACCTGCCCCGGCCACCCCGGCCGTGGCCGGGGTAACTTTCAGCCGACCCCGGCGCGGCCGGGGTAACTTTTTCCACTTTTGTAAATCCTAAAAGCTGTCTCCATACGAAAAAAAACTGCCATCTATAAAAGTGTCTCTCATTATTTTTATCTACCTTGAAAAGTTCTTGAAAATTTACTTTACTTTCATTTTGGAGCTTATGTTTTTAAGTCTTTTCATCGCGGAGCCCGACATGTTTCATCAAACAGAAGTAAATCATATTTAAGGGCCGTTATCGTAAGATGGCACTGTAATAACATCACAAGACAGGACGAGGGTAATATCAGTGAGATGGAAGGACGAGCTGCTGGGGCTCAAGGCTCCCCCAACTTGACCCGCGCCAGGGTGGTGGCCCTATCGTAACACGTTGAGTCGAGAGGTGGGCTTTTCACGCTCCTTCTAACTCGGCTACTGGGCTACGAGGCGAGAAGCGGAACGACGTTTGAAAGAGCGACAAACGTGATCAGAGAAATCTGGTCATGTTTTAGGCAAGCTCAATAATAAAATCACCATAGGTCATCAAAAGCCAAATTTCTCTGATTTTAGCGTTCTCCGACAACTTTTCTCACAGTTCATGAACATAACGGAGGTTAACTCGCGCCCGGCTGGGGGTCCTGGATTTCCACGCCCTGCTGGGGGGGGGGGTGTTTGAACACCCCCCCCCCTTGTAACTCGGCTCCTGGGCCACGTAGCGATACGCGGAAGGCGGCGTTCGAAAGAGCGTCAAAAATAATGACGAAATCACTTCGGTCAATTTTTTGGTCAGGTCAAAGGTCAGGTCACCAAAGGTCATTGAAGGCAAAATTTCGCCGATTTCCAGGTCGAATGTCGAAAATTTCCAAGAAGCCAACGCATAACTCGGGAACCAATAGAGCTACAGCGCCGCGGAAAAGCGCATTCGATAGCCCTATTAACGCCCTTTCTGAGTAATTCTCTCAGATTTGACCTAACGTCAACGGTTTTGCCTGCAGGGGGCAAAAACTGCAAAAATAGCCGATTTTTTTCAGAAACAGTTTTTCTGCAATAACTTTTGACCCAAGCCCTGTACGAGCTTACTTTTACCGGCATCGTGTTCCTCTTGTCAAGACGCATCGAATGAACTATAACTTGACCTTGAAAGGTCAACTTGAAAATTTGACCTCAGGTCAAGGTCATGACCTGACCGGCAAGGGTCATGTTGCATATCAGTCGATCCGTATCGTCGAGCTGAACACATCTAAGGCGTTTTCATCGCTCTAGCATGCCTCTATCAAAAGTTATTTGCGAAAAACTGTTAGATACCATTTATGACCTAAGATGACCTCAGGGCATAAACAAGGGTCACGGACACCATTTTCATGTTCAGTGTATCTAAACCACTTGTAATTCGGTGTTTGGGATTGTTTATAATGTCTTTTGTCCAAAAGAGGCGCATTTCAATTTTCTCCCATTGACTTACCTATAATGGGAGGTCGCAAAATTGACCTGACCTTAGGTCATCGATATCGAAATTCTGAGATATACATTTTGTACATGCTATTGCTCTTGACAATCGCTAAAAGTTTCAAAGCGATCGGTCGCTCGGTGTAGCTATGACAGACATTGAAACTTTTTATGAGGTGAGGTCACTTCAAGTGACCTGGTGACCTGACCTTGAATGACCTTGGTCTGACATTTTCACAACATGTGTAGAATTGATGTATGATAAGGTGTACCAAAAACGGCGGCGCTCCGCGCCGCCGTTTTTTGAGATATTCGCGAAAAACCACAAGGGGGGGGGTGTTCAAACACCCCCCCCCCCAGTAGGGCGCGGGTTAAACACTGCAAACAAAACATTCGATTACTCGTTTAAGCCTCGGTCGCGAATAATATTTCAGGTGCGAGCTCAAATCAATGTTCAATAAGAGCCAAGAGGGTCAAAACGGTCAAATTTGACATTTTGTTTTGTGTGGGAAAGGTTGCAACTTCCACGGAATAAGTTTTGCAAAGGGCATGATTACATTTTTAGCACGGTCATCCAGCAAATTTGACCTAATGACCTGACCTATAGCACTAGGTGACATGCGTCCGAAATTTTAAGTCGTGTTGCAAAATTGTTGTTACAATTACGAAATCTTCCGCACCTGCGTACAGCAGTTTTCCCTAAAAACGTACAAGCGGCAGACATCCATTATTCTATGCCACAGAATAGGGGTTTGTTGATAACCGTTGACAAATATTTGAGCATCATTGTCTTTCTGACTTTCGGTCGCCGGCCGGGGTAACTTTTTCAAACATTCTCCACCCGTGCGTTTACCCCTTGTCGCTATCTTGCTTTGTTCTCGAGATCTCGCTGTCACTCCCGCTCGTAATAATGGGAAGGTCATAAAAATGACCTGACCTGAGATCAACGCAGGCCGAAAGCCACTTTTTTATTATCGCATATGAATGACAATTGATAAGGCTTTAATCGTCATCAGACAAAATTGCGACTTTCAGTTGGGATAATATCAAGGTCACTCTTCGAAAAAAAGGTCAAGATGTCACGTGATCAAAATTTTCAAAAATCGATAATCCGAGAGAGCCAAAACGTTTGTTGGTTGATTGCGAGTTGAACCATATAAAGTTTTTACCATAGAAAACCAATAGTTTCTGAGTTATAAGCCGCCAAACATAGGGTTGCAGTGTGACCTCCAGGAACTGCCCGAGGCTATATCTCGGAAACCGTTGTTCGAATAAAAAAAATCCTTGCCACAGCTGGGTTCCCCGCCCATCACAACCCATTAGATCAATTTTAAGCAAAAAATAAAATATGAGGGTGTAAATTTTATTTATTTTTGGTCGATCTATCGTGGAATGCCCCACCTATTGTCATTCCCTGTGCCCAGTGCATGACATTTCTGCATCTGCTCTATCCTGTGCATTATCTTGCCTGTGCCTGGTCTTGTTTGCTTCCTGTCCTGTATATGTCAAGTCCTATCCCCTGCAAAGGGGAGACCCGGGAGGTATGGGCCCCTGGGAGGTATGGGCCATCGCAGTTTTGAAGAAGTGTTGCGTAATGCGTATTTTTACACATTTGACCGCGTGAACTGGTAGCAGTCCCCTGGAGCGGCCAGTGCGCACCCAAAACAGGTTGCCGAGTGCCGACCCCTGTCTTAACCCTTACCGGCACAGGGGGGGGGGGGGTGATGTACCCCCTAAGGTTTTTCGCGAATAGCTCGCGTAAAAAGCGGATCGCGACGAAACTTTCAGTACCCTCGCCTTGATCAATTTTACACCTACCCTGAAAATTTCATGACCCTGACCCAAATGTTCTTTGAACTGTGACCTCTTTCCCGAGACCATGTTTGGCCGGAATCGCGATTCGGCGTATGTCGGCTCGCATTAGCCGCGCGTTTGCAAGCTTTTCGTGGTTTCAAACGTTCAAACATGTGATTTGGTGTTGCTCCCATGCATTAGGGTGGGTGTCAAGGTCACCTGAAGGTCAGGTCAGGTCATTGAGTTTTGGTGACCTCGGTTCACTTTTTCAAGTTTTACATGTTTCTAGGCCAGTTTTTGGAGCTGAATTCGAATTTAGCAACCATTTGAAGTTGAACATTTACGAAGTAGTATTGGTGCCTTTGTAACATTTTACGAAGCTGTCAGGGGCAGATGACAGGTACTACGAATACAGGGTGTCTCAAAAAAAGTGTCACGGTTTTGAACATCTCCCGTTTCGTGACCATAAGGCCTACATCATTCAAATTTTCCAGATTTAGTGGCAATGTTTTGACATTTTATGTGGTAAAATTACGAGTTCCTAGGCAGAATGGTTTTTACACTAGAACAAAAAATAAAAAAGCTCAATTTTCGTGCTGTAGGAGATGGTACGTCACGGCCTGCCGTCGATCCTGAAGAGTCTGGGCCCCTTTCGCCTGATGACTCCGACCAGAAACAAGCTCATCAATTAGAGTTCTGCACGGCTGCAATTTTCCACAGCCTAGCCGCTCCGCAGCCGTGGCTCCACAGCCACAGCCGCCCACAGCCGTGGCAAACTGTGGGCAGCCAGCCGTCAGCCGGACGTGGATACTTTCAATGAAATGCAACCAAATAGTATATAATAAGTTGTTACGGAGCGAGCGAAGCGAGCGGAGTCTCATACTGAATTAAGGGAAAATCCTGAGTATGAGCGGCCGGCCGGCCGGCCGGCCGGCCGTGGGGACGCTCTTCAAAAGCTAATATCTTAGGAACGGGACATCCGATTGACAAGCGGTCTTCTTTACTGAATGTCACTTGGACGTAAAAGTTCTATGGTGTGATGGCCACCATGCGTTCTTGCCAACCACCGCACGTGGCGCGTGGTAAATTTGGACATTTTTTAAGAACCCCCAAAATTGCAACCTCAATAACGGCACAACGGTTGGGCCGATTGAATTGAAACTCGGTACACAGTTAGGTCTCCATCAGATAATTCATCTGCATGTGTTAACCCGGCAGTTGCTGGGGTATTTCGCCACCCACCGTTTGCTGGGGGGGGGGGGGGCGTTAAACGCCCCCAGCCGATAACTCGAGAACCAATAGGCGCAGCGAAACGCACGAGGCGGCAAACGAAAGAGCGCGACGAGACGCTTCAGATGAATACTTTAAAGTTGAATTTTGAGGTCACAGGTCGGGTCAAGGTCAGGTCAAACACCTGAAATCGGGCTTTCAGTAGCATGGACTTCAGGACTTCGCAATGGGCGCCTCTCGCCATAAACTCTGTCAAAACGGTGCACAATCCATCTTATAAGGCCTACAAGAGTGTCAGCTCCATGTAGGGGTCAGTCAAGCATAGGTCAGGGTCAAGGTCAGGTCAACCGGGTAGGCACATATCCCCGAAAATCAAAACTGATATTCGCAGCCTGTGGCACATGTTTAATAGGTAATTTGGGGCGTAGAACACGATGCTGACATTCATTTAATCATATGTGTACGTGTTTGGCTCAAAAAGTTCAATTTAATAAATTCATTATCATGGTCGTGAAGTAGTGACGAAAAATTGCCAAGATTCAGTTCAAGATTATGGAAAATGCGTAACGATAATCAATAATCGAAGATAGCCATTTGATTGACCATGGTATTGGCAGTCTAAAGGCGTTTACGGCATGTCTGTATGTCTGTTCTGTGATTTTATATGATTTTTTGAACATATGCCGTTTTTGGTCGAAAACTCAGAAATCATGACGTCACTAAAACCTCGATATCTCAAAAATTTTCCGACCGATTTTTTTGAAACTTTGTCACAATAAACTTCAATCAATTCCCTACAGGTACCCAAAATTTGGCGCGCCTGCGGCGCGCCGTTTTTATTCTATGGCCCGGCGAAAAAAGTGGGGGCGTTTAACGCCCCCCCCCCAGCAACTCGCGGGTTAAGGTTGGGGTGCTACAGCACGTGCGCACGTGCAGGGGGCGCTCCCAGATCTCGAGAACGGCTGGGCCGATTGCGCTCAAATTTGGTACACGGTTGGGGACCAGTTAGTAGGGTGCCGTGCAAAAGTCAGTTTGGACCCCGCTTGCACGTGCGCACGTGCAGTGTGCCGCTTCCAGATCTCGAGAACGGCTAGGCCGATTGCGCTGAAATTTGGCACATCGCTAGAGACCGGTTAGTAGGGTGCAGTGCACAAGTTAGTTAGAGGTACCCCCTCGCAATTTCGCACGTGCAAGACCCATCCTCTCGCTCGCTCCGTTGGTCGCCCAAAAGGCGTTTTACTGGTTTTTAGTTGAAACATATAGCCAAAAGCACATTGCAATGGGCTATAGATTCTCAAGCTCATGAAGCGTCATAGGTTAAGTGGTTGTGTATCTGGTTTTACTGGTTTTAGGCCGAAGGCCTGAAGCCTGATGCGCAACGCATGCCTACACAAGCCCTTGCAAGGGGTTAAGAAAGATGGGTAGGTAGGTACCGACATCAACAGAAAACATAAACAACGAACCAGAATAGAAGCACTAGCAATGTAGACATCTAATGCCAAATCCTGAAGCATGGTTGTGGGACAGAACAACAGACCCTGATGCTTTTCATTATCAATGTTAGGCATGGAAAATGAAACTCAAGTTGATGGACTGTCAAACAGTGATTGTCTAGTCAAAACTCTTGCTTCTCTCTTACCTTGCATATTTTCTGGGGTGTGATATGCCAGGCTTGAAGCAGCCTTCTGAGCAAGTCTCAAACTAATTTGATATGCAAGGCATCAAAACACTAGTGAGCATCCAAGGAAGAAAAACATTCATCTATTTTGATTTTTCCAAATAATGATCTTCGCTCAAATCCCCAAGGCCGTGCGAGCCACAGTTGCCTCTTTCAATCAAAAATTTTACTTTAGTTTTTAATGACGTCAATAGCAAAGAAGTGGCAATAAATTGTTTTGTGTCACTATAAACAGCCATAAATATTATAATTTATAAATGATAATGCTATACAGTTAAAAACTTGCTCTCAAACAAAGATTAAGTATCAAATTTTTACATTTTCAGAAGAAGACGTCATTTTATTAGTAAAGTCAACAGCTCGCGTAAGAAATATTGTGTTCAGGGTTTTCACCGTCATGTGAATTACGTGTTCAGGGTTTTCACCATCATGTGAATTAACCGTAAGTAAGGTTCATGCTCACTTATAATCTAATTCCATTAGCTTCCTTGATCAGCATTTTCTGTTAGCGCCTAGCGGTCACTCACACACCAGGTAGAACACCAGTAAAACGCCTTTTGGGCGACCAACGGAGCGAGCGAGAGGATGGGCCTTGCACGTGCGAAATTGCGAGGGGGTACCTCCAGCTAACTTGTGCACTGCACCCTACTAACCGGTCTCTAGCGATGTGCCAAATTTCAGCGCAATCGGCCTAGCCGTTCTCGAGATCTGGAAGCGGCACACTGCACGTGCGCACGTGCAAGCGGGGTCCAAACTGACTTTTGCACGGCACCCTACTAACTGGTCCCCAACCGTGTACCAAATTTGAGCGCAATCGGCCCAGCCGTTCTCGAGATCTGGGAGCGCCCCCTGCACGTGCGCACGTGCTGTAGCACGCCAACCTTAACACATGCAGATGAATTATCTGATGGAGACCTAACTGTGTACCGAGTTTCAATTCAATCGGCCCAACCGTTGTGCCGTTATTGAGGTTGCAATTTTGGGGGTTCTTAAAAAATGTCCAACTTTACCACGCGCCACGTGCGGTGGTTGGCAAGAACGCATGGTGGCCATCACACCATAGAACTTTTACGTCCAAGTGACATTCAGTAAAGTAGACCGCTTGTCAATCGGATGTCCCGTTCCTAAGATATTAGCTTTTGAAGAGCGTCCCCACGGCCGGCCGGCCGGCCGGCCGGCCGCTCATACTCAGGATTTTCCCTTAATTCAGTATGAGACTCCGCTCGCTTCGCTCGCTCCGTAATAAAGCGCCAGTTTTATATTATGTAATTGGACTTGCCGAAAATCCAGAAATGCGTCTAAGAGTTATTTTAGATAATATTTTATGAAGCCTTTAGATTTCTTTTTTCTATTACTTGAAAGAATTATTGAACGCTCGTCTTCATCTTCAATAGCTGTAAGGTGCTCTCCTAATGACCAGGTGATGAGGTGAGATTGATTTGAGAGGGATGTGACAATGCAACATGTTGCATTTTCTGAAACTGTCAAGCTCTTGATGATGAAGGAACAATTGGTACCTATAATTAGTATTCTGTACCAGAGTGCAAACTCCCCTACAGCAAATGGTAAAACCATTACAGGTTTTCAAAGGCTTCACCACTTTCAATGTTGCTGGGCATCCTTTGCATGATTTTTACAGGCTAGACTGCTTATCAGAATGTAAGATTAAGGATTTAAAATTTTATATTTGAGTACTTAAGATTGAGCTTGAAATCTCACAGCCGTGGCCACAGCCGTAGCCGTGTTCTTGGAGATATTTGCAGCCGCCCCGGCCCACAGCCGTGGGGCTGCAGCCAGCCGCGGCTGCAGCCGGCCGGTGCAGACCTCTATCATCAATACATTTTTGAAACCTTTTGCCATCTGTAGCACAGCAGCAAGCTGAAACAGCCACAAACATGGGCAACGATCAACACTGATTGATTTTCAGACGACGCGAGTTTCCATGCTTCGACAGTCGACGGCATCTTTGATGGCAAAATCCTCTACTCGGTTTTGTTCCGAAACACATAAAGAGAAGAAAGGATAGCTGATGGACACTTTTAAAGTTCCTACTCAAACATGCAGAACTTCTGGGTGTGCGCAATGTGCAGTGTGTCACAAGTCCTTTGCATGGTGTCAGCGACTGCAGCTCTTGACGGAAGAGTCAGGCATGGCAACCGCGCTGTCCTGAGACTAATGGTTGATTGCGATTCCATTGTCTGTATTGCATGGCGTTTTTTGGTTTCTTATAGTTGTAGATAATTACTGACGAGCACGTTGCTGGGTGCAACAAGCAAAAGCCGAAGTCTTGCCGAAATCGTCGGCAGACAGTGACGTATACCATCTTCTATAGCACCCAAAATTGAGATTTTTTTATTTTTTGTTCCGGTGCAAAAATCATTTTGCCCTTGAACTTGAAATTCTGCCACACAAAATGTCATAATATTGCCACTAATTCAGGAAAATTTGAACGATGTAGGTCATGTAGTTAGGAAGTGGGAGATGTTCAAAACCGTGACACTTTTTTGAGACACCCTGTACCCGTCACGACCCCTACCGGTTGACCTGACCTGACCTGACCCCACCTGGTCTAAACGCTTAACCTTCGCCCCAGTGGGGGGGGGGCATATGTTACCACCCTGTCGCGTTTTTTGCGTGTGAATAAAAAACCGCGGCGCGTAGCGCCGCGCCGCTTGGGGTAGCTTTTGGTACATCAATTTTGGACAATGTGTGAAATTTTTGACCCCAGGTCATGTCAGGTCAGGTCACCAGGTCAAGTTAACTGACCAAGCCTAAGAAAAAGTTTGCAATCATGTCCAGCCTGCAGTGTTTGTCAGAAAGATTTGAAACTTGGTGGATTGCATGCTTTTATGGGCGCCTACAATTTGTATATCTCGGATTTTTTATATCCGTGACCTAAGGTCAGGTCAGTGGCGTGACCTTTCCATTACAAGTCAATGGAGAAAAATGAAAATGCCTCTAGATCCGTGTGTACGCATCGGAACAGTCCAAATATTTCAGAATCACAATGCTTTAGTCCACTCGTGATGACCATGGTGTCATTTTTGCTGATAGCCTCTAGACAGGTCATCCGAGGTCACTTGAGGCTACAAACAGTTTTTTTGCCAATAACTCGCGATTGGAAAGAGATAGAACGCTGGGGAGGGTCTCATTGTGTTTGTCTTGTTGAGACGCATCGACTGATATGCAACATGACCTTTTCCGGTAAGGTCATAACCTTGACCTGAGGTCAAATTTTCAAGTTGACCTTTCAAGGTCAAATTATAGTTCATTCGACGCGTCTTGGCGAGGGGAACACGATTCTGGCAATAGAAATGTCGTGGCTTTTTGTAGTCGAAAGTTATTGTCGAAAAACACTTTTCGTAAAAACAGTTATTTTTGGAGTTTTTGCCCTCTGGAGGCTAAACCGTTGACCTGAGGTCAATATTGATAGTGACCTTTTCAAAAGAAGAGTTCAAAAGCTATCGTTTGCTCTTCCATGCGTTTTTCTAGCTACCATAGTTCCTGAGATAGCGGCATGTTTTCTGAAAAATATAATGACAATTGGCAAATTTTGACCTTTGATGACCTCTGGTGACCCCAATATTGCTCTAAGGTGAAAATGACCGAGATACTTTCAAACGTACGCATTGAGAGCTATCGACTGCTTTTTACCGCGTCTTTCTAGCCCTCTTAGTTTTTGAGTTAGAGGTGGGTGGTAACATATGCCCCCCCTCACTAGGGCGAAGTTGGCTGAGACCGCCACTGGGGCGCGGGTTAACGACATCATCTGTGATCAAAACTAACACGATATTCGTGATCAGCACCACGGAAAACCCCTTAGCAGCCACACTTTACGACTTTCTAACTGGTCCCGATATTCCCGATTTTTTGTTTATTGACCTGACCTGGAAGGTCAACCGATGACCCAGAACCTTAAAATTGGGTATCATCGGCTTTCTCTCGTGACGGGCAACACGCTCGTTTTTTTCTGCGAAGCTCTAGCTCCATCAGGGGCCAAACGCGAGGGGGGGGGTCGTACCAACCAACCCCCGCCCCCCCCCCCCTTGTGCCGTCGAAGGACTCAAAATGGCCTGTGCCGGCGAGGGTTAAGCATTGGCCTCAGACCACTGAACTCTATAATGCCTCAGACACAGGAATGCGGCTGATTCATGTGCGTTTGTGAGCGACCGCACCGCCGCGCCGTTCCGGAGATCCCGGCCGCGCCGTCAGGCCCGAGCGGCAAGCGGCCGTGCGCGGTAGTTCCGTCGGCGGCCGCCAGACGGATATCGCCACACGCGTCGTCGCTAATCATACGAATCCAAGAAAGTTGAATAACTTGAATTAGAGTGACGGTAAAGCAGTAGCGGCGGAACACCTTCAATCAAAGGGGGGCACTGCCTACTTTTGGTCCCACTCTTTCCATACAACGCCCATAGGGCTATTTTTTTTTTTTTTTTTTTTTTTTTTTTTCTACACCGCCACCCATGAACAGGTGACCAGGAGTGCCCCCTCCCTCTATCCCAGCGACACACAGAACCTTACGTTAACACCAGTGAACTTAAAATGATAAGTCGCGGCACTCCCAGCTAAGAGTAAGGAAAAAACAAAAAAAAGCAAAAAACGAGAGAAATATCAGTGGAGAATGCATGCTGTTAATATAGTAGATAAAGAGAAGCAAAGTAGTCACAACTGAAAACAGTTGGTGACTGCCCTTCTACGCCAAGAACACCCACTGATGCACACTTACACAGGGTATTGTTAGTGGGAGGAAGGGATTAGAGGGAGCAGTCATACATACATGGTGGATGGTCGTAGGGAACATTTCTGGTCAAATTCAAGCGAGGTCATTCACTGAGCCTCTGTAAAGCTGTCCAACTAAGCAGAGCTTGTTGTCAGACAGCCCACAGAGGCCAGTTCCGAGGTGGTTGGAGTAGAAATTAATGCAATATAACGAAAATGAGAGGTAACATCAACGAGAGAGGAAAAAAGACGGAGAAGGAATACAGCTGGGAAGGAAAGACGGGCAAGAGAACTACTAACCTACAATAAGTTTTAATGTTTGACGGCCAGGCGGGCCGCGAGCCCCCGCCCGCACCCCCGGAAAATCATCTTTCCCGGGGGTGCCCCCTAACCACCGCCCGGGCGAGGGGAGCGCCGACCCGACCCGACAGGCCGGCGCCCCGCCCGCCCGGACGGCCGACCGGTCCCTTTCAAGTGGGACCGGTACCCAGGTTGGCCCGGATGGGTCATAGGGGCGGGGGCCCAATGCTCGGCAACGCAGGGCTCCACCACAGGCCGGCGGAGCCCGCTTCTACGTTACTTAGCTTACGTGGTTACCCTGTATGCGTGCATGCATTCCTCCATACAGTCGTTCACAGCATCCTGTCCACAGCCCAATAGACCTATAATTGTTATGGAGTTAGTATTCAGCTATCATAAGCTGCTTCGATGTTTCTTTTATTGTTCTTTTTGATACAGGTTCAGCTCTAATGGATGGGAAATACGTTGCAATCATTGAGTTCCAAATTCGCGGACCAATCCAGGCTAACGTCTGGGTGCGGTATAATTTGCTTGTAAAAGGCTCCATAAAATGTTTTGTGTTTCTGCTTTCTCTATTACCGGGTCGGGCTGGCTGAAAGAGGGAAATGATGGGTAATGGTGATCTCAGATGGATTATATTATACATGAGTGATATGGTTTGCTGTTTGGCAATGTCTTCTAGTTTGAGTAGCTTTAGTTTGGCAAAAATTGGACTACTGTGAGCTAGCCTGGGCTGGTCATCAATAATTCTGATAATCTTTTTTGAAGAGTGACTAGTTTAAGCATATGCGTTTTTGATGAGTAACCCCAAAGGAGACAGCAGTAGTTAAGGTATGGTAGAACCAAAGCGTTATATAAAAGAAGTCTATGCTTTCTGTTTAGAAAATGTCTGGAGCGACCAATTATACCAATATTCCGGCTTATGATGTTTGAAGTGCAATTGATGTGACTTTTCCATTTGAGGTCATTATCGATTAATACACCAAGGTATTTCACTGTTTGTGTTTCTTTAATTGTAATTCCATTCATTTGGATATTAATGGTGGCTTTATCTTTCTGATTGCTGTATATCTGGAAAGAAGTTTTATCCGTGTTCAGAGCTAATTTATTTGTATGGAGCCATTTGCAAATTTTGGGAACTTCCTCATTTAATGTAGACTGCAATTCAGCATAGCTTTTTCCTTGAAATACCAATGTTGTGTCATCTGCATAAAGCAAAGGTTTGAATTTGGTAGAAATATTAGGGAAATCATTAATAAAAAGAATAAAAAGGAGTGGGCCAAGGATAGAGCCTTGGGGCACGCCCACTGCTATTCTTTGCAGGCCAGACATGGTATTGTTGAATTTGACACTTTGATATCTGTTTGTTAGGAAGGAGCTAATAATTGAAAAGAGTTTGTCTGTGATGCCATATGCTTTGAGTTTGTTGCATAAAATTGAGTGGTCTACTGTGTCAAAAGCCTTTTTTAAATCTAAAAATATGCCACAAGAAATCATGTTTTGCTCAAAGCCCTCAAGCACCATGTTCTGCAGCAGAAGGATGGGCATGTAAGTTGAGTGTCCCGGTCTGAAACCAAACTGATCTGAACTAAGTATATTGTTTTTTTCTAGGTGTGCTGCAACCCTGGTATAAATTACTTTTTCGAGTATTTTAGACATGTAGGGAAGAATACTAATGGGGCGGTAGTTATTCATATGCGTTCTATTACCTGATTTATAAATTGGATTAATCACTGCAATTTTTAGCAATGATGGGAATGTACCAGAGCTGAGACATAGGTTGTAGAAGTGAACAAGATCCTCTAATATTGTTGTGTATGTCAATTTGAATAATTTAGCATTAATGCCATCATAACCAGATCCTACATTCTTCATACCTTTAATGATACTGATAAGTTCTTCTCTACTAATTGGTTGGACAATTCTCGTGTTATTTCTGCAGCTTTCAATAACTGAATGCGAGTGATCACTGCCTCTTCCAAGTCCCTGTTGGATCTTCTTTCCAATGGAACTAAAGAAAGCATTGAAATTTTCAGCTATTTCAGATTCTTTTTCAATAACTGTGTTATTATGTTGGAAAGAACAGGGGTAATTGTTTTTGGTTTCTTTGCCAACAGTATATTTCATCATAGTATCCCACATTTTTTTGCTTTCATTTTTGTGTTTCTCAAGTTCCTCTTCTATGAACTTTTGCTTTGCTTTGCGGATCACATTATTCAATATGTTTCTGTATTTGTTGTATCTATTTTTGTTTTCAATTGTAGGTTCTTTTAATTTGGCCTTGAAGAGACTACATCTATGCTGTATCGAGCTCAATATAGCAGGAGTTATCCAGGGCTTTATGGAACTAGTTTTACGACTTGGTGTATACTGATGACTATACCTATCTATTCCTGATCGATAAGCTTCAATTAGGGTTTCACAAGCCACTTCAGGATCTCTGACTGTATCAAAATTTAATAAACGACTGACCAGGTGCTCTTTAAAATCTTGGATTTTGTGGTAGTCAAATACCACAACAGATTCCCTGTTACCTATATTGTGAATGATCTTATCAGTTTTGATGATTCCAAAAATGGGGAAATGGTCACCTGTATCGTCAATAATAATGCCACTTTTTTCAATAATAGAAAGGTTATTTGTAAATATATTGTCAATTAATGTTGCAGATAGATCGCCGACTCTTGTTGGTTTGGATATTATTGGTAAAAAGCTAGAAGACGCAAAATTATTGAAAAATTCTAGAGGTGCCCCACCATGGCTGACATTCAGTAAGTCAGTATTGAAGTCACCACATATGAATGTAGTTTTTTTCTCTATTTTTATCCCTTCCAGCATATCACTCAGCTCGTCAATAAAGGTATTATGGCTAAGGCTGGGAGGTTTGTAAACTTGGGAAATGATAAAGGAAAAATTGTTTTTTAATTCACACTCTAATGTCAAAGACTCTGTGCAGGACATAGTTAAAGGCAGCAGTTGTACTTTTCGTATAACATCATTTTTTATGTAGATTGCAACACCTCCCCCTGCCCCTACTTTTCTGCTATCAAAGAATCCTACATAACCATCTAGCAGTCTTCTTTGTTCATTTTCTTTGGATAACCAGGTTTCTGAGACACATATCAATGACCAATCACAGTTTGATTGGTGGAGAAATGTTTCAAATTCAGTAAACTTATCATCTGAAAATATTGACCTGGCATTGATGTGTATAATGCTGACATGGGTACTTGTATTTTTCACGCTTGTTTGAGTGGGACTGTGAGGGATGCTATAATATCTACAGTTTGTTCTGATATTTTCAAATAAATGATACGATTCATTGTTGTCAGATGGACCAATTTGCTGAAAAGGTGAAAATATGTTCTGATCTAGTGACAAAGGGTAGTTGGTGCTAGTTTTCAAGTTCATACAAAAACAAATCAGAAAAATGCACTTGACTACAGGGAATATCAGGAATTAACTGTCCTAATTGAGATTCACTTACTAAGTAAACCACACTGGGCCCTGTCCCACCTCTGGTCAAGGTCGGCCCAAAAAGGCTGCACCGTTAACTCAGGCTGGTCCCAGGGCAGACAGTGCAGTCAACTGTTTTGTTCGCTGTTTACTTTTTGGGGAGTCTAAAGAGAAGAGAAGAAGAATGTTTGAGCATATAAATTTGCCAAAATGTACAAGAATACAGAGCTAGTACACTTTCAAGCTCTTGATACAAAAAACAGAACATCACCGCTATAGTGCACATAATTTTTAACTAATAGGTATGTATTGAAAATAAGAACTTAAGGAGGTTAGCTTGTTTGGATACATAAGGTTTACATGTGAGGATTAGGACAATTCAGGAATTGGAGTGTAGTTAAGTTGCAGCAGCTCGTTTACAAGTCCATGCAACATGCAGCTATTTTCATGCCATTGTCATTTTCATTATAGGCATTATCCTTATCAATTAGCACAACCTGAGCACCCCAACCCTGAGGGACCACTCCCCACGCCACCGGCTGCCGGACGTTTGCAAAATATTGCTTGATTTCCGAGTAGAAAGATCCCAGATATAAGGGACACTATGGCAGATGTATGTGTCTGTGAGTTTTGCACTGCATTATTTGTAGCCAGTAGGCCGACAGGTATTTCATGCCAGTACAGGGCAATAACTGCTTCAGTGCACTTTTGAGCATTTAGATCACACCCTAAGGGCACCCCCTCAAGGTTTGTGTAACCCAATGCTGTTACTTGTTTAAATAATCTTGTTTTAGGAGCACCTCCAGTCTCCAGTGATAAGACTTTTAAAACTGCCTTTCTGCCAGGCATGTTGCTTGCTCAGCAACACATTCATCCATCCATACTCACATTCATTCTACATGCATCCACGTAGCTCCAATCGCACAATGGCAGAGCTAGCCGATGCATGCCTGGAGGGCTCATTGATGTGTTAACGCATACGACTATTATGTATGTACACCCTGAGGGAGGCTCTGGTGCAGGGTGGATGACAGACGGTAGCTGTCCATGCTCAGCACAAGTAATGATGTATCACAGTTGTACTAATCTGTGGGTATAAACTATAAGTGCTGGTGCATTTCATCAGGTCCATTATAGGGCCATCTGTACCAGTTTGTCAGGCTACATAGCCACCCCACAGCAGTGCATGTCCAGTCCACTCACAAATGCCAGTGTCAGGGCATTCAGTTATATCAAATAGGTAGCAGGTAGCAGCCGGGGAAGCAACGGAACGGTCCATCCAGATCGGTACCCCGGTTTGCTGAGTATTTTACTTGCTCTTATTTTTTGGACTGCCTTGTCTGGCGAGCTGAGGCAACCACATACTCCTCAAGGTTTGCTGTTCTGCGGGACACTGATCCAGGTGGGATGTTTTGCAGGGTCTGTGACTGCATGAGGCGTTGAATCTGACGGAGGGGTGCATTGTGGGTGATGGCTTTGATCTCCTCTGGAGTGAACCATGGTTGGATGAGGCTGTAGCGCTTGTCTGTGTCATCTCTAGCCATGATGTTTCCGTTCTTTGTATAGTAGTTGACTATCTCCTTCTTCTTTCTCATTTCCTCCAGAAGTGAAACCATCTTTGCTTAATGTTAAAATGCCAAAATCAAAGGAGGGCACGGTGCCCCGGTGCCCTCCCCGTTCCGCCGCCTATGCGATAAAGCCATAATTTCAGCGACGGATGAGGGCGAATAGCAAAGGGATCCAACCCAGCCATCTATATTCACCCTTTTCAGTCAGCATCAAGCGCCAGTGACCGCAACGCCGTAAAACTCGCAAGCAAAGACCGTTCAGAGTATTACATTATAACCAGTTGCCGGCTCCTGATAACGTAATTGTAGAATAGGTAGGACACACGATAAGGGAGAAGCATTTAGAATAGGTAGGTGAGACGATAAACGAATATCTAAGGATTTATAACGGAATGAACGAAAGGAATTAATACAAACAAGAGCAAACTTAAAACACTACGGCCTTGGAATCCAAGGCGTCGCATGTCCATCTACGCCATGTTGCAAGTTAAGACACATGTCTCGTCGCAAGTTGTGTCGTAGCGAAAAAGGAGGGATGTTGAGGAAAGAGGGGCTTGTCGCATATGACAGCACGTAGCTACGACAAGGCTTGAATACCCGCTTTACTCGAGAATTTAAAATGCTACACGATCAGCTGATACCGTAGTAAACGCCAGTAAGGTCGAAAATCCATCACGCATAAAGGAACATTCGCCCTTCTGGTTTGCAAGCTTATGAGACAGCCAGGTCAAGCATGTTCTCTGATTCTGATGCTTTGTCTCAACTGGGTGACTTGTGATTGCTCACGCTCACGTGAATTGCTTTAAAATGTGGGATCGATCATAGGAGATTCGTAACTATTGGGCATCTAGAAGCGATGCTTTAAAAGAAATGGGTTAAGAGACCTTACCCTCGTAGTTATTTATAAACAAGTGTTTGGATAATGGATTTATCTTTTTTTTAAACCAGTATAGCGCCTTTTGGGGCGACTAACGGAGCGAGCGAGGCAGGGTTGTATACGACTCAGTCAATAGCAATCAATTCAATCACGACAAATTTGGGAAACCAATCAAATCAATAAGTCAGAGCAGTTTTCGGGAATTGATTCAATCGACTCAAACGCGACAATGAAAGGAATCAATCAACTCAATCAAACGACTCAAACCAAGACATACATTAGGTTTTTTGCCCACCAACTTGGAAAAGTGTCCATAGCAGTCTGGTGTACCTACCTACCTACCTACCTACAGAAGAAACATAAAAATATTGTCATTTAAAATTATAAATTGCCATGCCATTCAAAGTTTCTATGTAATAAGGAAGGATACCTAGTGATGGACAGGTGGATCATGATATTGAGGTTCAATGGGTAGAATTGGAGCAGAAGTTTCATTTAATGGGTGCAAAATAACCCAGTAGTTGACTTGCCCCTTAACCCAAATCACCACCTTTCACCTAAAAGTTGTCAATTTAATTTTGGCCATATTCCAACTCCATTTACACTAAATATCAGATATTGCAGTTGAAAGTTGACTGCTCGGATTTTGGCAGTGTTCGTGATTTGGCCATTTACCCTACACCATGTCTATTTCAATGGATTATATGCATCAATAACATATTAACCATAGGGAAATAGAAATAAATATCTTACCTGTATGTGACGGTTTTGGTTAGACAGAGACTGACGGGCAGCCTGAAAAATCTTTCCACACAATGTGCATTTGAGACGTGGGATGTTGTCAGATTGGGAAGGAAGAGATTTGAAGTATTTAGCGGTCCACGACTCTGGACGTGGCATGTCAATGTTAGGTACCTATGTGAAGAAATCAAAACATTTGTGTTTGAATTTTATTGCAATACAATTTGAAACTGTTAGGACTGGGGGATAGGGATGAGGGTTAAAAAATATATTTAAAAGGAAATGGAGAGGACAGGAACTCTGGAACCACAGTATAAGTTAAGGACAAAGGAAGTGGGAACGAGGAAAATTAAAACGCGAAAACGGGGACGACGGTGAAAACAGGGCGCCTTGGGCGATTTGACCAAGGTTGGTGAAATTTACACGTGACGTTTAGCATGTAGAAGACCCACGAAGGGGGAGCACTTCCAAATGTCACGTGACTAATATGCCCTCCGGCGCCCTGTTTTCACCGGCGTCCGAAAACGGCACGGTGCGACTGCATGAAAACGTTTTGCCAATAAGTATGCTAAGCTTTTATAAATCCTTATTCTACGTCTTTTGATTTTTTGGTAAGATGACGTCATTGATTATCATGTAGTATGGTAGATCATCATAAAATAAATCGGTTATACAACACCAATTTCGTTTTAGTTATTATTTTATTTGAAATAAAACCACTTAATAATATTCGGTAAAATATTTCAAGGAAAATGAAATATATTAAATATGTTATGCTTAGGCTCTCAGGAGAAAAGGATCAACAAACGTTCTGCTGCAAATTAAACAATGCAGCAAATTAGCTATTAATTAGGCACGTAAACGTAAATAGCGAGACGAAAACGGCGCTTTTGTTTCAGTTATTTTTGTAGGGGTTTCAGATATTTATGGAGTTCAGTGGGTTGTTTCTGAGGAGATGTGGAGATGTGAATTATTAATTAATCACACTTTATTAGTATATAGGGCCTTGCACTTTATCATCTGGATTAGAAAAAACGTTTCCTGCTGAGTGCAGAAAGGTAGGTAGGTGCATCGCCAGGTTCTATCACCAGGATTGGTGCAGTTATTGCAGTTGAAAGTCAAAGTTGGCTGTTCATGTTTAGGCCCTGTTCTTTATTTGGCCATCTACCCCATATTGCAGTTGTGATGACAAGCAGTTTTCAGTGTAGTTTTGTGATCTTTGATGTCATCAATTGGTGTCATTATTTTTCGTCAACTAAAAGTTATTTGAACTCTCCTTTCAATCGACTCAATCATACGAGTCACTCTAATTTTCAGGAATCAAATCAGTCAACCAGTCGCTAAAGTCAAACGAGTCAGTCAACCAGTCATCTCGAAAAGTCAATCGACTCAATCCAATCAACTCAAAATACGCGTTGAAACAAATCAATCAATTCAATCGACTTGATTGGTATACAACCCTGGAGTAGGGGTACCCATTTTTCCCGATTTTGGAAATTTGAGGGTGGGGGTGGTTTTTCCCATTATTTCGCTGCTCCTGATTCCAATGATGCCAAAAATATTGAAATCAAAGGTGGTTTAGGGGTCGCGAATTGAGATTGAAATTTGCGTATCTACCTAGAAATATGCCTATTTTACGCTGATAGTAAATCGCACCAAAGGCAAACTTTTTGTTTCGAAAGTCGGGTAGAGGGGTCATTGAGCGCTCCTTTTTCATCCAGATCGATGTGCTCCATCACGTGGTTCCGGTTAAATGCCTTACTAGCGATCAATACAAGTCGATATTACAACATTTGGTGAAAAGCGCCGTGATGTTTTGCTCCTGTTGTTGGTATCATTCTGGTCGGCGTGTAATCATTTTTGATATCTTCTGCCTTCATGTGACCTTTGGTGACCTTTGGTATTGGTGACCTTTGATGACCTGTGAGGTCAAACTTAAATATGACGTTTCAGTTGCCACAACTCAGTTCATGACAGGCTTTTTGTGTCCATACAATTAAAGTTTCCGCAAATTAGCTCAGGATACATCTCACAGGTTATGGCTCCGAATGGACTTCAAACCATGTAATTCAAAAACGATCAAACCATTTTGACCGTATACTTCCACAAGACACGCCGTCCTGATCGCTGACCACAGGCGGCGGAACGGGGAGGGCACCGGGGCACCGTGCCCCCCTTTGATTTTGGCATTTTAACATTAGCCCTAGGGGCGTTGAATGGAAAGAATTGGACCAAAAGTCGGCAGTGCCCCCCTTAATTGAAGGTGTTCCACCGCTACTGTCGCTGACGGCTACGATGTAATACACTTATGAGACAAGGTAGAATAAATCTGGGTGTTCTACCCAAAAATATCAACTTCTAATCCAAAAACATAAACTCCAAAGCGTCGATTCTTTCCATGCCTACCAACCATGTACCTACTATTCCATTTCTTCAGTGGGGACAGATACGAGTACACGTCTTAAGTGTAAGAGTTTCCGATACAATGCACATTGCACATCATTTACGACTTTGCATTTTCGACCACGGGCGACTAGCCATGCGCTGATACGTGCATAGCTGATAAGTGACGAAGACCTTTCACCGCTCCTTGCACAGATCACTTGTGATCTGAGGTAATTGGCGTCTGAATCTGAAGAACCTAATGAAGCAGAAGATTTTCATCCTGCATGGGCCGTATATGGTGGTAACCAGGACGCGGCGTCATATAAAAGAGTGTGCACTGTGCGTGCAGAGGCTGAAGCCGAAGAGAACTAGGTCCGCCACCTAATGTCCATGGCCCACCCAATGTGTCGGCCCCCAGGCAATGCCAGGAGTCAGTAAACGGATCTGCCTCGGAGTTGGCTGAGTCGTGTAGACTTGGCACCTTCCTAATTTCCAGCTTTAGGCAATGCCATTCGACTTCAGTTCAGCACCATCTGAGGGTTTGGACTGGGCCTGTAGAGTGCAGCGTAAGGTCCGTTATCTTGCAAGGATGCTGCTGGCAGCGGCCATCACCAGGCACTAGTTCCATGACATATCTGCACCCGTCTCAAGTCAGCAATATGTCAACAGTCTAAACAAAAGTCTGTATGTGGGTGTGGGTGTTTGTGGGAGATGGGCAAAGCTACACTCATACAGCAGTCACCCAACGGCGCGGTGGTGTAAAGCTTGCGCCCCTCCCTCAGCCGTGTCTGCAACTCCGGGACTATAGGGGAGGTCGGCTAGCGAATTGGCAAAGGTCATGCATACCGGCATAGCTTCAGTGCTGTTTTCACCTCGTTAAAGATATAAATAGGCCATTAACAACTTATTTATCTACTTCATGCCATATTTCCGTTACAATACGACACACGAGTTATATCGTCACATCCGTAACGGCTTTTAATGCCCCTCCCACCCAGATTGTGTCAATATTCATTGTTTACGTCCTGGGGTTCAGTCATTTCTTTTGCTGAATAAGACGACTCATTGAAAACTAAATGGTCCTAATGAGAAAGCTTCGATCACTGATTTGAGCCCTCTGACTACATAGCCAGTCGTTCTAAGAGTTACGGTCTTGTGTATATGTAGGTACTAATGACGGTCTAAGCCACAGTGAGTTCATTCAGTGAGTTCATTGACCAAAATGATATTTTTGGTGCTCTCTTTTACCGCTGCACGTCGAATATACCTACAACTAAAGCAATGTTGCACGGTGTCCAACAGTCATTAATACCACTGCAACACATTCAGGCTTTGCGCATTTATATCCATTCATATGAAGTCATTTTTCCAAGTAAAATTAAAACTTCCAATGCAAGCTCGCGATCCCTAAAAGTGGTCTGATATCGTTATTTCTGTCACTGCTAGATCCAGAACGGAGCCAATAATGATAAAATCGACCCCAAACCGTTGGCATGGTAACTTTGTCCCAACATAAAATAATGTTAATTTGGTCGATTTTCCGCTAAAATTTGCCCTTTTCATTTTGAATACGTGACCTCTAGAAATAGTTTGGTTTCGTTATTTTTGGCACAGCTGGAATCAGAATGGACGAAATAATGGGAAAATTGACTCCCACCTGTTAGCATGGTAACCTTGTTCCAAAACAAAATAGCATTAATTTGGTCGATTTTTCGCTAAAACTGGCATTTTCATTTTGAATTCGCGACCCCTAGAAATCGTTTGATTTCGCTATTTTTGGCACAGATGGAATCATAATAGACCAAATAATGGGAAAATCCACCCCCACCTAAAATTTGAAAAAGTGACCCAAAAATGGGTACCCCTACCCTGGAGCGAGGGGGTGAGTCTTGCACGTGCGAAATTTCGAGGGGGTACCTCCAACTTACTTGTGCACGGCACCCTACTGACCGGTTTCTAGCGATGTGCCAAATTTGAGCACAATCGGCCCAGCCGTTCTCGAGATCTGGGAGCGGCACCCTGCACGTGCGCACGTGCAAAATGGGTCCCAACTGACTTGTGCACGGCACCCTACTAACTGGTCCCTAACCGTGTACCAAATTTGAGCGCCATCGGTCCAGCCGTTCTCGAGATCTGGAAACGACCCCTGCACGTGCGCACGTGCAGCAGCACCCCAACTCTGGCACATGGATATGCAGTGCCTAGTGGGTGCCTACCTAGTCTAGAGTTGCAAAGTTTTCCCCAAAGGCTGCTACCGGCACCGCCCCGCCCCACAAAAATTTTCTGGGATACCGGCATGCTACCACGCCCCAAGCAAATAAACCGCCAAATTACCGGCATCCTAAAAAACCTGCATTCTTGATCCTAGCTTACCCCTACAAGAGATGCCACATTTTGGCAGTTTCAGTACCTGTCCCACCCAGCAGCCATCCATTATCCAACCACAAATACCGCCAGGCTGATTTTGGCTGAGTTGGCCCCACAAATACCCAAAATTTTGAAACTCAATTCCAGTCTATAACTGTTAAAATATCACCTGTAATCAAAGAGGTAATGCCTACAAAAAAAACTAACACATTCATCAAAAGGCGAGGACAAAAAGAACTTGAATTACTGAAATGTGTTATGTGTTTCTAAAGACTGGACAGTGAGCACTGAGCAGTAATCACATTTACATTTCACAGGTGTTCTACTTTTCCACATTCTCCTAAAATGTTGCAGGCACCAGCCAAATGTTTAAAATCTAGATGGTCAAAACATAAACAAGTGCAGATTCGGCCATCTTCCTAACTGAGGAAGCGAGATCAACATCTACTGTTTCCTATCCACCATGGCTTGCTGGTTTATGAATAGATACGAATCATGTAAAAAA
>NW_024883068.1:105000-138044 GCF_019059575.1 Amphibalanus amphitrite | reverse complement strand
GTTACAGGGCATGTTGAATTTTTGTCTATTCTTTCTAACAATATATAAAGAAATATCATTCAAGGCTAAGCAAGGATCCAGTAAAAGCGAATCTTCTCAAACAATGCTTGATTTTTTTCCATTGGCAGCTGGCAAACCTGAAATTATTACAACACATATAATCATATTTCAGGTGAGCATCATGAACGTTTTGGTTAGCATTGACGTTCAGCACCTTCATTTCAATTTAGGGCGAATCCACGAGATCCGTCTCTGTCTCTGTCTCTGTCTGTCTCTGTCTCTGTCTCTGTCTCTGTCTCTGTCTCTGTATGTCTGTCTGTCTTCTGTCTCTGTCTGTCTGTCTGTCTCTCTCTCTCTCTCTCTCTCTTTCTCTCTCTCTCCGTCTCCGTCTCCGTCTCCGTGTCCGTCTCCGTCTCCGTCTCCGTCTCTGGGCAGCCGGATGGGCTGGTGAAACGATTTGACCCACATCTGACCACGCCGGCCACTGCCCCGGGGCACGGCACCGCCGCCGCCGCCGCCGCCGCTTGGGGCCGGAGTCGCCGCTGCTGCTCGCTGGAGTCGCTGCTCGCTGCCCGCCGCCGCCACCGCCGCTTGGAGCCGGAGTCGCCGCTGCTGCTCGTCGTTTGCTGCCCGGCTAGGCGAGCGTGACACTTTGAAGCATCAGGCAGTGGCGGTGGTGGTGGCGGCAGGACGCTAGACTAGATAGAACGGTTGTTGAAACGGATATTGGAACGGATGTTGGAACGGATGTTGGAACGGATGCATAAAGGGATGATGCATGAGTGAAATAAGGTGGAACGGATGATAAAAGGGAGCTCGATGAGGGGTGGAACGCCAAATATTTCAGCAGGGTTTCTCATAGATGTAAAATGCATCGTCACCATATACCTGTTTGTCATGCTTCCCTATTTATAATGCAGAACCGAAATAAATTCCTGATCCTCATATTTACTGCAAGGATCAATATATTCTCATTTCTCCTTTCAACCGGTCATTTCCGTCAAATGCAGGAGAAATCAAGTTTCGTCTGATACTGATATTTTACATTGGCAAAAAGCAGATAATTTCACACTTCTCTCCCCGAAACAGACCATTCATAGCAGACCCCTCCACCACTTCTTCGGCCGCGACGGTCTGGGTCACGTGACGTCACACCGAGAACCGATGACGTCACTGGAGGCCGATGAAACGGAGCCACGGCGACTGGCTGTGAGGCTGGCCGGCTTTCCCCGCACCCAAGCCAGCCGTCTGGGGAGGGGAGGGGTAGGGTAGGGGAGGGGAGGGAGGGGAGGGGAGGGGAGGGGTAGCGCGGGTTCACGGTCGGGCCAATGACTGGCAGAGCGGTGGATTCAATGGGAGAGGAGAGGAGAGTGTGGGTGGACGTACTGCTGTCGTGAAAATATTATGAGCGCAAAGGGTTCAATCGGATATTTTATGGTTATGAATTCCTTAGAGCGTTTTTTTTTTCTCTCATCCTAATAGGACAATATGTGACGGAGAATTTCTATTTTAAGTTTTTGAAGACAATAAAAGTCTAATTGACGCTGCATAAGATTTTAAACGCCAATGATACCTACATGTTGATTAAATATTTGGTGCAACAATACGCTTATGGTTTACATAACAGAACATTTGGTTTCATGTTGAACAACTCGCATCAGCTTAACCCTAGAACGCCTAGGGGGGGTTGTATCAACCCCCCCCCCCCTGAGGTTTTTTCGAAGTGCGCGCTAAACGGCTTGTCGTAGCGGGCTGAAATTTTCAATACCCTCTGGGGCAACCTTTGCGCATCTTTTGCCGAAAAAAATTGGTCGGGTCATGTCAGGTCACGGAGTTATGACGTCATAAGAGGTACAGCCTCCGGCCGACAGTTACCAAACGTGTGCGCCGAATCCCTAGGTTTTCTGCCGGTGACATAGGTGGAGCTTTTTCAGGGAAGTTGGTGGGGCAAAAAGTCGTCAAACCCACAATGTCCTATTATAAAGTTGAATGAAATGCCACACTGAATCAATTCCTATCATTAAAGACATATCATTTTGCATTAAACAGACATTCCAAAGCTCTTCAATGCGAAGAAGATTAATTTGCAAAGCAACAAAGTCTTAGAAATCAGCTAAAGTTGGTGGGGCAAAACGCTTATTGGTGGGGCAAAATACAAAGTTGGTGGGGCAGCCGCCCCACCAACTGTATAGGAAGCTCCGCCCCTGGCCGGTGATGCCCACATTGTTTGATGGATCATGATGAAACTTCCCATGCATGTTGGGGCAAGCATTGGCTATCGTGTGGTGCAAGAAAATTGACCGGGTCAGGTCAGGTCACGGAGCTATGACGTCACAAGAGGAACAGCGTCCGGTACTATTTTTGAAAAGCGCCCGAACCACTATTTTGCTAATTCTTGTCACCTCAATGGGAATATGCAGCAATATTAGCTTCTATAGGGAGCAAATGGACCTCCCAAATCCAAAAATACAATCAGATTTCAAAAATTTAAATATTGATTTTTCGAATTTCTGCCGCCGACTGTGACCTTGCCGACTTCCGGCGCTCCCAACGCGCCATTTTTAGAGCTAGGGAAACGAAATACATACCAAACGATAGAGAGTTGATCAAGGAACACGATAGTGAAGGTTTCAAGTCGATATCTCCCACCGTTTTGCCGCAATCGCCGCGGAAAGTTGAAAAAGTTTGATTTTTTCGGAAAATTTGACCTTTGACCGGTCATAAGTAGGTCAAATGTTGACCTAGGACCAAAAAATATACCACCAATCGCGAGATCTCGTTGAGAGCAATCCGTTGGTTTTTTCCGCTAAGCTCTACGACCTTCCGTTTCGAAACGCCAGGGGGGGTCGTAACACCCCCCCCCTGGTCGTTCGTGTTATGAGAAATGGCCTGGTCGTGCGAGGGTTAATAAGCTTCCAAATGGCGAGCAACTTTATTCATTCATACATCTCTGCTTCTTGGTTACATCTTTCCACTACCTACGTATTTCCGCAATCAGTCAATTCAAATCACCGCTACGCATTTCCAATCAGCCAAGTCACGTGACCGTTCTCCTAAGTGACCTCGTTTCCGCGAGCCAGTCGCCCACTGTGCGGTCAGCCACGAGTGGTCGATTTCGAGGCCGCGAGTAGTCGATTTCGAGGCCCCATTTCTGGATACCACGTGACTAAACTAATGGAGAGCTTCCGAACTCACCGTTTCGCTTTGCTAACCGTGATAAGGGAGGGAAGAGGGAAGTGCTGCAATTGCACAGCGAGATAGAGTGGTGATGATTTTTACAAGTGCGAGACACGAGCTGTCAGGCCCAAAAAGTCACCCGAGATTTTACAATATGTAAGCGACTCTCTCTCTCTCTCTCTCTCTCTCCCTCCCTCCCTCCCTCCCTCCCTCCCTCTCTCTCTCTCTCTCTCTCTCTCTCTCTCTCTCTCTCTCTCTCTCTCTCTCTCTCTCTCTGAATCTGACTCTTGACTCATGAATAGACACATTGTTGAGGTGGAAAGAGCTATGCTGTCGAAATAAATAAAGAAAGATATGATCATATACGTATCAGCTCGTGCACAGTAAACACAGTGCGTTTATCAAACCATTTTACGGAACCCAAAATGCATTCAAATGCCGGCTTTTCTTTCTTCACCATATTTACCAACTTAGACGAGTCGAAGTCCCTTTAATTTGCATTGTTGAATCTGCTTACGACGGAGGCTCCCGCATGCAATTACCACCTCATTTGACTGCGACACGAAGTCTTCTGAAAGGTGTGTCCACAAAAATGGCACGCGGTTTCAACACACACACACATACCGAGTGTCACTGCTTCCCTGTTTGTATGTGATGTATGTATATTGATGAGGTGTAGAGGACTCAGTCATACCAGCTGAGCCGACAGAAGGCGCTACGTTAGACCGTGTGCCGGGTGGGCTGATGGTATTGGGGTCATACATGTAGGTGATGAAATGGGCATCACAGGAAACGCGTGTGAGATGCAGGGACAGTGGAGGATGATAATGGAATTAGAAGGTCAGATGTGCTTGTTATTGAATATGATAAACTTATGTATGTTACAGGGAGTATGCGATTTCAGTTAGTTTGCAACGACCCTAGGGTGGTTGTAACCTCCCTGAACGATCAGTTTGTTTGCAACGACCCTAGGGATGTTACAAAATAACTGCTCGTTCCGGGACGTTGTAACGAAACTAGGGTCGTTGCAACCTCCCTAGTTAGTATGCATCGAACCTAGGGTTGTTACAAAATAACTAGGGAGTTTAAGAATTCATCGTGTTCATCGTTAAGAATTCATCGAGTCTCGTTTCACAGGAGGGCCGTCAACAATCTTGTCCAATGAAAATCTTGTTCAATCTAGTTCAGTTTAAAAGAAAAGAAGAACAAAATTTGAACATTCAGCTCAGGAGTATATGTGGTGCCCGGGACAAAGCACGTAACTGTGATAATTTTGGCTGCATTATATCGCCAGCATATGCTTACATGTAGAAAATATAGTTACTGGGGTAGGTGTGATGGATATCCGTCGCTATCCGTGTGCGGGTTATCCCTCACACTTTTAGGGGTGCGGGCCGGATAAAACCCCTCGTTTTTTCGCGATTATCTCGCGCTAAAAGTGGCCAATCGTGACGAAACTTTGAGTGTCCTCGAACTTATCTACGTTACTGGTGACACATTCGCTATACAGTTAATGATCCTGAAACCAATGACCTTTGACCTTTGATCTGATTTCTGAGACCATGGCAGACCGAAATGATTTGCCGTTTATGTTAGCGCACATAAAATTGCGTTTCAGACTTCTATTGTGATTACTTATAAACGTGCCAACATGTGAACTGATGGTTGTCCCATGCATCGTGATGGGTTTCAAGTTGACTTGTCAGTTGTCGGCCAGGTCAAGGTCATTGACGTTTGGTGACTTCTGGTGACTTGTTTCAAATTTTACGATTTTAAAGTGATTTTTTATAGCTTATTTCGAATCCAGCATTCGTTGAGACATTTGAGAAGTACGTATAGATGTGGTGCCAATGCAACTTGCTACGAAGCTGTCGCTGGTGGTTTAGGTACACCTGCTATAAACAGGTGGTGCGGGTGGGACCCCTACTACTTGACCCAAACTTACCCAGCCCAGCCTAGCTTAATCCTCGCCCCCCCCCCTAGTTTTTTTTTTTCGCGATAGCTCCGAACATGCCAGCAACAGAGAGCTGAAACTAGGCATACCTGACCTTTGATTCAAGCCGGATATTGTGACACCAACCAGATTTTCAGGTCAGGTCAGGTTACTGACCTATGACGTCATAAGTGGACGGTCCTCAGATGCCGCAACTTCGCAACGCCCTCAGTCCTAGAGGAGCTTTTACAGGGGGATGAAACTTACCGTACGTGCATCTTCTAGAAGCCTCACAACTTGTACCAGTTGTACCTCTAGGATTTTTCCTAAAGATCACATGAGGTCAGGTCGGTCACGTGACCTAACCACTATAAGTCAATAGAGAAAAATGAAAACTGCTATTCTGGTGCCGGGAACGATCTCAAACCATCTCAAGCACACGGATTGTGATTTCATGCACTCCTTGCAAGGTTAGATGCTTCAATTTTGCATCTTTTCGTCAATAACTCCCGATCAAACTGAGCTAGCGAGTCGGTCAAGCCACCAATGGACTCAGGAAGACCTGCCGAATCGAATAATATGCCACACGACCTCCTTTGCAATTTCGCGACCTAGGTGTCTCTGACCTGACCTTGACCCGAGGTCAACACCTCAAGTTGACCTCACCCGAACAAAAGTATACCATTCGACGCGCCTGAGCAAGGCGAGCACGTTGATGCTAAAATCGCGCTCGGCGACTGTTTTTTTTTTTTTAAGAAATTATTGATCAAAAACTGAACCCGTGTCTTGGGTCACTTGACCTGACCTCAGAGGACACCGGTTGACCTGAGACCTTAAAATCGGGTACTAGTTGCTGTGTCTCCTAACGGCAGACACGCTCGTTTTTTCCTTGACGCTCTAACTCCATCAGGGGCGAAAAACGACGAGGGGGTCGTACCAACCCTCCCCCGGCCGGCGCGCATGTAGAAAACCAACAGGTCCTGCGGGGTCAACTCTCGCCCTTATTGGTGTTTTGCTAGCCGCAAACGCACATGGCGGGGCTAGGTTATTGGTTTACCTTCCAGGTCAGGTCAGTGACTCAAAAGTCGGGAACATCGGGACCTGTTAAAGAGAGTTATGTTGTTACGAGGTTTTTCGGGGCGCTGATCACGAATTTCATGTTAGCTTTGATCACCGATGATGTCTTGATGTTTTTTGGCCAGGTCGGGTCAAGTCAAGTCAGGTCAACCAGTAGGCGTCTTGCTAGCTGTCCATATAAGGTGTCAACCAACACTGACAGCTTCGTGACATGGTACGAAGGCGCCAAAATTACTTCGTAAATGCTCAAATGGATGCTAAATTCGAAATCAGCTCCAAAAACTAGCGTAAAAATTTATGAACCCAGAAGAAGTAAACTAGGGTCATCAAAGGTCAATGACCTTGACCTGATCTTCACGTGACCTTGACACCCACCATAATGCATGGGACCACCATCATTTCACATGTTTGAACGTTTACAATCACAAAAAGATTGGAAACGAGCGGATAATAGCCGTTTTTACGAAGGGCTTCCTGGCGAATGCCCATCTGATTTGAACAAATCTGCACCAAATGTGCACCTAATCTGCACAAAAGGTGTACTTGATGGCCGTCGTGAAATACTCCTGATCTGAATGTTCAAATTTTGTTCTCCTTTTTCTTTTTGAATGAACTGTGAAACGAGACTCGATGAATTCTTAAACTCCCTAGTTATTTTGTAACAACCCTAGGTTCGTACTTCGTTGCATACTAACTAGGGAGGTTGCAACGACCCTAGTTTCGTTACAACGTCCCGGAACGAGCAGTTATTTTGTAACGTCCCTAGGGTCGTTGCAAACAAACTGATCGTTCAGGGAGGTTACAACCACCCTAGGGTCGTTGCAAACTAACTGAAATCGCATACTCCCTGTAACATGTACATCGCGAAATAGGGATAAATTGATGGAGCTGTTGTTTAGTCATTCATCATCTCCTGTTTTTACCAAAAGTAGTTTATTGTAGGACGAACATCGCACTAATCCAGCCAAGACAAGACGCGGACAAGGCCCCTTAGCCAACTAAAAAACGGCAGGTTAGACTGAAGAAAACGCATCAGCGACTGAATCTTATCCGTCTGTCCGTCTGTTCTTGCGTCGTTTTTTTTTTTTTTGTCTTTTGTTCTTTTCTGCTGTGGTCCGGTTCTAGCAACTTGACTGGAATATCATTTTTTTACGAAATCTGATTTTACACCGATATAACACTCAGTAAATAACATGTATGATATTCTGGGTATGTTCATTCCCGTGTTTGACCATTTCTTCATAAGCTTGGCTGCTATTTGCCTTAAAGGAAATAGTTCACATTTTAACATGGGTTTTGAACTGGAATAGCAGTTCTGTAGCTTGGGCTGAGACGAGCATAAATCAGGAGCTTTTACAGCCCAACGATCACCCTAGGCAAAGATATTCTATTTCTCGTCGTCTTGCGTTGAGGATGTGTGCCTTGCATATATTCGCATCCAGTATGAAACGAGCATGGGTCCCGAAAATTCTTCAGAAACTAGAGAAATTATCTACGAGAACTCTAGAGAAATTCGCTCCAGTGAGGCGCTCCAGTGCGCTCCAGTAACAAAAGCACGAGCAGATCGCCCAAATGCCGGTGGCCGCGATAATTTCTCTAGTTTGTGAAGAATTTTCGGGACCCATGCTCTTTTCATACTGGATCGCGTGTGCCTTACAGAAACTGAAAAGTTCTTCCTATATCAAAAATATAGAAAATAATCTTTTGTTGTAAAAAGGTTTTATTTTCTTTGCTGATCATTTTGAACATAAAAAATCACAAATCCATTGCAAAAAAAAATAATTTCGTGAAAGTGAACCATTTCCTTTAATTTCATTTTCCAATACCTATGAAACTGACACCACTACTCGGTCCGACTCCGTCGGCCAGCCACGCCGCCAGGAGGTACTGACACCGTTTTCAAAGTGGTTCAGGACACACCACCGCCAGACCTGCCCAACCGCCGGCCCTCCAGAGAAAGTGTCGACAGGGCTACCCCTCCGCAGCACGGGCTGCAGATGACCACAGAGCTGCGGGATTTAGGTGCAGATCGGGACCGGTAGAAGTGACAGTTTTGAATCCAGTTCGAGATCTTTGAGTTGGTGGTTTCGACCAGAGATGTAGATGAAATTTTCATGCGTCAAAGAATCGAGACAAAGTTTGGTTTAGACTGAAAAAAGTTGAAAAGTTAAACATACTTTTGGGTCAATGGGCTAGCGTCAATTTTCTTATTGCATTTTTGCATTTTAAATGAATGTGGTGTAAAAAATGTCAAAAATGAGCGGTGATTTTTCCATGCAAAACAAAAGGACTTTGTGTAAAGTTGAACACGTTTTTTAGACACTGAAACGCTTCGGAATTTTCGGCGAACATTTCCAGAATGGTACAGCCAGCCCCCGTTCACGAGCTTCAGAATTCCTTTACCGTGACGTCATCACGGCGCATGAATTTTCCTTCACCCATAGAAATGCATGCAAAGCATGGTGTGTTTCAGGCGGGCTAAGGAGAAATCTAAGGCCTACATGTGTTCAAAAGACGTACCACTAAGCCAATGGATTCGTCTCATTACGATAAATGGGGTTGAAATTGAAAAAATCGGCCTATATTGGACTAAAATGGGCCTATCAAATGGTCCTTGCAACTCATAATGAAGGATTTCCTCTGCGTTAAAAAAATTGTTTCTTGTGATTTTTATCAGCTACAGGGGAAATCCTTCATAATTGCTACCAGATTACTACCATATTCCCTCGCATTTCTGTTGCGCATTGCCTCACAAATCAGAGTTTTGTGAAGTTTATATTAATTTAATTGTCATATTTCGACTGATTTTGGCGATTTTCAATTATTTCAACGCAGCATGGATCAGATAGCTCTCATAGTTTGCTGAAGAATGTGGCTTTTGCTTGGTTATTTCCAAGTTATCTGTGATTTGGTGCGCCGTGATCGTAGCATTATACAAATTACCTGTATCAACTTTAAAAATTGAATCAACTTGAAGTGAAGTTGACATGAAAAATCAAAAGTTCAAGCATAATAATTGTTTAAACATAATGATGCAACATGTGTCTCCCAGATGGAACTTATATTTCAATTAAAAACTGAAAATGGAAAACAGAAGATGGATCTGCGGAGTTACTGAGATCACAAGGTGCTCTTTATTGTTGGTAATTGAAGATGTTGAGAGAACTTGTGAATCTGCATACCAGTCCTGACTTGCTTGATTGTTTAAAACTATTTTAATTCTCATAATTGTGTAATGTGTAGTGACTGTGCACACTGCGCAGCACATGTGCGCAGAAATGTGCAGGTGGCTGCCGGCTGGTAGGTGGGTTAAACTTCGGAGATGTGAATTTGGATGTCAGTTATAAAATTAATGGTTATGCCTTGTAGAGTAAGCTCTGCTGTTTTTTTGTAATTGTCTTTTTATAATTGTAACCTACAATGCTGTTAGTTTCATTTTTATTTAAATGCTCGACCAGAATTTGCACTTGTTCATGCATGAATGGCTAAGTTTGGGGTGTTTATTCAACCCCGACTGCTCAAGTTTTTCAAAGGCACATGACACAGCACGGCTAGCTCAGCTGGTACCTACCTGTTGACTATTTTTGTTTTTGGTGGTGATGTGTTTGCTGTTTGTCTTTTGCAAGGTGGTCAATGAAATAAAATAATGCATTGTTTTGGAATGTTTCCTTGACAGAAGCCAGGAGCCAGATTGATGTGTGCTGGTGAATGAGATGGTTCAAAAGCATTATCTGATGTTTTTCAATGTGCATAAGCCATAACATCCCTTTCATACGCTGAAGTTTTAATAGCTTCTCAGTCTCTGTCATTTTCCTGAAATATTGGTGTACAGTAGATAAGAGATATCAGTACCTTCTCAGAGGTACCTGCCTTCTGCTGGATGAATATTTAATTGGTTGGACGAAATGGACAGGTAGCCTTATGATAATGTAATGTGAAGTCTTATTTCTATAAAACTTTGAAAATGAAGTTCTAATTATTCATATGTGCATACATTTTTGATGACTAAGAAAGTTTTCCACAAGAGTAGAAAATGTGGGAAAGTCTATCAAATAACACATTCTGAAGGCTCAATGCTGACAGAGTGCTGCCTCAAAGAATAACTGACTTGCTGGGTTACGAATATTTCTTCATTTTAATTTTCAAATGTAATGTACAATACATTGCAGTGAAATAACAAAATAGTGCAGTAAAATAGTATTGGCGACGAACAAACAACACGTGCGCCATTGATGTCTGCAAAAATTGCTACCAGATTGCTACCAAATCCGTGACGTCACCACGGCGCCTTTATTTCCCTAGTGAACCAACCTGAGTAGTAAAGTAATCTTGGGTACAGCCTTCGAATTGAACAAAATTTCGTTTAAAATAAGTAACTGACATCGCTGGATCCGTCCACAAAACGGGACCGGTGTAGAGCTGACGGTTTCACAGTAGGTACTGCTGGCTGCAGTCTGGTCAGCTGAGTGTTTGACCGACAATTATTGGAGTGAAAATCGCCGTCCGGAGCTGACCGCGACTCCGGAACTGGTGGCTGTCCATCGCTAGGGTGGCGGTGTACAGTTTACCAGCGCACGTGAACGGTACACGAGTTAGCTCAAAACTTATCACGGATAAACGCTTTGCCCTTGATGTGGTATGACGGCCAAAAGAGCTTCTGAGTCGTACTCGTTTGCCTGGTAAATGGCTGAAGAAGGAATGATAGGGATGGGAATTGGGATATGACAGGCAAAACTGAAATTGAGCTTAAATAACCAGCAAGTAAATTCATAAATTGGACTTTGAAGTCATAAAATGATTTGCGGCACTCATGCATTTATTGATAGGTATATGTACAGGCTCAAGGATTTATGTAATACCTTAACCCGCGCCCTGCTGGGGGGGGGTGTTTGAACACCCCCCCTTGTGGTTTTTCGCGAATATCTCAAAAACGGCGGCGCTCCGCGCCGCCGTTTTTGGTACACCTTATCATACATCAATTCTACACATGTTGTGAAAATTTCAGACCAAGGTCATTCAAGGTCAGGTCACTAGGTCACTTGAAGTGACCTCACCTCATAAAAAGTTTCAATGTCTGTCATAGCTACACCGAGTGACCGATCGCTTTGAAACTTTCAGCGATTGCTAAGAGCAATAGCATGTACAAAATGTATATCTCAGAATTTTGATATCGATGACCTAAGGTCAGGTCAATTTTGCGACCTCCCCATTATAAGTCAATGGGAGAAAATTGAAATGCGCCTCTTTTGGACAAAAGACATTATAAACACTCCCAAACACCGAATTACAAGTGGTTTAGACACACTGAACATGAAAATGGTGTCCGTGACCCTTGTTTATGCCCTGAGGTCATCTAAGGTCACGAATGGTATCTAACAGTTTTTCGCAAATAACTTTTGATAGAGGCATGCTAGAGCGATGAAAATGCCTTAGATGTGTTCAGCTCGACGATACGGATCGACTGATATGCAACATGACCCTTTCCGGTCAGGTCATGACCTTGACCTGAGGTCAAATTTTCAAGTTGACCTTTCAAGGTCAACTTATAGTTCATTCGATGCGTCTTGATGAGAGGAACACAATGCTGGTAAAAGTAAGCTCGTACAAGGCTTGGGTCAAAAGTTATTGCAGAAAAACTGTTTCCGAAAAAATCGGCTATTTTTGCAGTTTTTGCCCCCTGCAGGCAAAACCGTTGACGTTAGGTCAAATCTGAGAGAATTACTCAGAAAGGGCTTTAATAGGGCTATCGAATGCGCTTTTCCGCAGCGCTGTAGCTCTATTGGTTCTCGAGTTATGCGTTGGCTTCTTGGAAATTGTCGACATTCGACCTGGAAATCGGCGAAATTTTGCCTTCAATGACCTCTGGTGACCTGACCTTTGACCTGACCAAAAATTGACCGAAGTGATTTCGTCATTATTTTTGACGCTCTTTCGAACGCCGCCTTCCGCGTATCGCTACGTGGCCCAGGAGCCGAGTTACAAGGGGGGGTGTTCAAACACCCCCCCCCCCCAGCAGGGCGTGGAAATCCAGGACCCCCAGCCGGGCGCGGGTTAACCCTATTCCTGGCGGGGGGGCCTCAGGAGCCCCCCCCCCCCTGAGGTTTTTTGGTTATTTCTCCCAAACGCGTTGAGCTAGGAAGCTCAAATTTTCTGACTTTTCCTAAAAGGCTTCTACGCAACATGTCTGAAAATTTTGAGTTGATCTGACCTCAGGTCAGGTCACCAGAGGCGGTTTGGTGACCCTACCTCAGAAAAGTTTGCAATCACGCCAGAGCTAGAGTTTTTGACCGATCAATTTCTTCTCTTCAGGCTTTAGTTAGGGTACCAGTATGTGCAATTTGTATATCTCGGAATTTTGATATCGGTGACCTAAGGTCAGGTCAGTTTCGCGACCTCCCCATTATAAGTCAATGGGGGAAAATCAACTCCCTGTTTTACCACTAAAACGGGTCGGAATGGCCCCATATACCATACATGACTTCATATACGATCAACCTTCACTACCTTGAGGTCTGTTTTGCTGTTGGGCAGCTGTGAGGTCATGTGACGTCATCAAAGGTCACCAAAGGTTTTTGGCCAATAACTCCGTACAGGAACAAGATACAGACGCGTGGATGGTCTCATTGTGTTCAGCTCGTCAAGACGCATCGAATGATATACATGATGACCTCGAGGTCACGTGACCTGAGGTCAACCTTTGACCTTGACCTTTCGAGGTCAACATATATATCATTCGATGCGGATTGACGAGAGGATCACGATGATGCCCTTAGTTTGTTCCTATCTTGACTAATTCGAAAGTTATTCGAGAAAAACTCTCTCCATATCTAGCGCCGCCATTTTGACTTTTTCGACCCCTGTGACGTCATCTTTGACCTGACCTGAAAATGACCTTAGTAAAAATTATAGATCTTGACCGTGCGTATCCGATGCCGTTTACCGTTTGTCGCTGCGATGTGTAGTTTTTGAGATCTGAAGGGGGGGGCCGAATCGGCCCCCCGCCAGTTTCTTGTCCCGGCGGAGCCCGCCAGGAATAGGGTTAAATTAGAGTACCTACATTCATGAATTGTCAGATTCCAATATAAGTAAAGCTACGAATGAAGAATGCAACTCAATCTTTAAATGCAATACCATCAAAGCAAGAGGAGGTTAGCATAAAGGTAAACTCGGTAAAGTTCGTCGACCTTTAGAATAAAGGAGTGAACGAATCAATGATTAATAAAAATGAATGAATGAATTAATGAATTAATGATATGAGTGAATGAATGATATGAATGAATCAATCAATCAACCAGTCAAATACCACAATGAAGGCTCAGTAGTGCTCAAGACAGGTCTGTTGGTGTTTTCTTGTGACAACGTGCAGTCTCCGTCTGTTTGGTGATAGTTTCCTACGTGAAGTTGCAGTCTCCGATTGTTCTGTCCAAAAAATGATAAGGATATAGCAGGCGGGCTCTTTCTGATAGCGAAAATGACGTAAACACTCGTGATAGCACTGAAGAGAATGAACAAGTGAATATATGATATAAATGAACGAGAGTTATTCTCTCGATTCTAGAAGGTTTATATGTTCTATCGACATTCCTTTGCTAAATTATTCACTAAATACGACCCTAGTATTCTGGTAATTACGGTCATTCAGGCCTTCCGGGCTCGGCCAAGGGCTCGGCTATGAATCTCTTCTGGTATGCCTGAGTACGTGTGTGTGAGGCACGCGCAAAACTTTCTCTGCGTACCCCTGGAATACTGAACAGGTAATGTTGACGCAACGGTCGTGTATTCACTGTCTGGTGTACTGAGGGAGAGAGAGTGAGAGAGGGAGGGAGGAGAAGAGAGGAAGAAAGAAAGAAAGAGAGAGATAGAGGGAGAGAGAGAGAGAGAGAGAGAGAGAGAGAGAGAGAGAGAGAGAGAGAGAGAGAGAGAGAGAGAGGAAGGGAAGGAAGAGAGCGGAGAGGTCCGAATATGGGAGAGAAAAGGAGAGCAAGGTCAAGGATAGGAGTGAAGAGGAAAGGATGGAGAGAAGACGAGAAAGCGGGAGGAAGACGAGACGAGGATAAATGGAAGATCGAGAAGCAAAAATAATTGCATTTTACTCATTTTTCATTTTGTTGCAACTTCCATGCGATAGGGCCGCAAGTTGCAAGCGTGTTTTCGCTTTGTGAAACTTACAAAGGCTGTCATATCCCCTGATCTCTTTCGGTCCTTGTTTCATAGCCACTAACCGTCGCGGCTGTTGACCCTACCAATACCGCCTGCTCTTCCTCCATCCCCTGTCCGCTCCTTATACTCTCTCTCTCTCTCTCTCTCTCTCTCTCTCTCTCTCTCTCTCTCTCTCTCTCTCTCTCTCTCTCTCTCTCTCTCTCTCTCTCTCTCTCTCTCTCTCTCTCTCTCTCTCTCTCTCTCTCTCTCTCTCTCTCTCTCTCTCTCTCTCTCTCTCTCTCTCTCTCTCTCTCTCTCTCTCTCTCTCTCTCCCTACCCTGTCTCCACCTCCCTACTTATAATCCCCACCACCACATCATCATTACGGCTTACCAACACCTCCGCCCTCCACGGGTCACCTGAGGTCACCTAGCGGCCATCTCAGGTCACCAAGGGCACCAGGGTGAGAGCGTCTCAGGCACCGGAAGTCACCGTTTCCGGTGCGGTTCTTTGATGTCTTCAGCCGGCGGCGCCAAAGGTGACGCGGTGAGAGGTCTTTGACCGGTTTCTCATAGTGCTGACATAGATATACGGTCACGACTGTTGTTAAAATGCTGCTCGAGTTCGGTAGATGACATGCTAAGTGTTAGTTGTTATAATGAAAGGGTGTGCTTTAGAATAACGAGTTTCCTGTTTTGGACTTTGAAAATGGTCATACCTACAGCTGATCTTATCAGGCGAGTCCTATTGCCTCGGCTGTATTGTGAACTGCCTCTGCCGCTGGCTTGAAAATCCACATAACCTTTGCAGTTTTGGTTTACTATTCACTTCTGCAAAATCGCCTCACGAGTGATAAATAGCAAATACCCCCTCAAACGTCACTTTCCAAAATTACCCTACAATTTACCCCTGTCGCTATTTTTGTACGAACTGCATTGTCTCCCATACCACTAGAGACTCACACGCGGCGGTGGAGACTGCAGTTTTGCATAGAAGGCTATCACCATCAAATCCGGAGGTCGCATGCGCTGCCTGCTGTGTTATCAGACAGTTCGGTACTGTGCCTTTTCATAAGCATCAATCTCACCACAGCTTACCATATTAGATTTAGTACGCTTCCCTTCATACTAACAGCAAGCATTTTTAATATTTTACAGACAGTTGACGTGACATTGTGACAAATATTTTATACAATCGTTTGGTGATGGAATTTAAATTCTACACTGTCAGGATCTCAAGAACCAACAACTTAGCTGAAAATAACTGCGCGCAACACGTGAGCAAATTACAGCCATTGGCCCGAATAAAGTTACGATAACTGCAAGCACACTAGTCACCACCAAAGATATCAACATCTTGGCAAACTATGTAGAATAGCATCATGTCACTAACAATACACACAACAGCAGCCAGATGACAACCAACATCCGGATATCAGCTATCGATTTTACACTCCGTGGAGCGTCAAACAGAGTCTCACCCGGAGAACAATGTACGTTGTTTGGGGACTGAATTCGCTGTGAATTTGTAATGTCACTTTCGACTCAGCTGTTGCCTGTAATCTGTCTGCGGCACATGGAAAATATCAGATGGTATGCTATGGGCTTAGGACAGTTTCGAAAGCAAATATGCAAATATGCATTCACACCGTTCCATGCTTCTATCCTCAGGATACTGAAATCCTTCTCCTCAACGCCGCAACCCCCCTCCGGGCTGGACAGGCTTAACTTTATCTCATGCGGGCTGCTCCCTTGGAGCGGCACCGCTGCTCCCGAGGGAGCGCACCCCGTAGCCGGGTGCAGTGAGTGCCTTGGGGCTGGGTGGCCTGTCCTATGGACGGGCTCAGCCCCGGCGACTCACTAGGGTGCCTGCCCAGACCAATGTCTCCCCCTATATCCTATCATCCTCCCGGCTCTGAAATGGTCTCATTGGACCGAAAGGGCCTAACCCAACAAAACAAACAAACAAAAAAAAATATGCATTGTTTTGGCTCATGACAACTTTCCAGATTGACGAGTACATATCAGTAAGGGCGACTACTCTTTTTTCAGAAATGTTGCTCATGCATGTGCCTTTTGTTTTGTTTACGGGATGAAAACGTTTACACAATGTAGATAATTGCGTACATTTGTGATAATTTCTCCCATATTTCGACTGAGAACAGGGAAATAACTTGATAAAACAAAACCTTTACCCAAAAACCACCTCCAAAAGAAGGCGAACATTGAAAAAGTAACTAACAAGCAACAATACCATACAAGTCCAGCTTTCGTGACACAAATCTTCGGAATAGTTCTGTAGGCTGTCAACAGTTTCTTGTTAGCGACTCTGCTACGATCCTATGTCTCCAGGCTCAACAATCTAAAGGAATGTTCATCCGGGAACCTCTGATAACGTAAAACTACCGACATTATTTAGAATACGTTTCAAAAAGAGGAATTTTACGTAACAGTGGCCTCCATTCCGGTTAGCTCAGGCCTGAGGGCCTTTGACTTAAATTTTCAATCATCCAAGGACTTGAAACTTTTTAAAATTGAGTGGTACCATGTCATTCTCTCGTGAAGAACGAGCTCATTTAGGGCCAATCTAGATGAAAATCACATCCCATACATACATACATACACATTTATTTTGAACATTACAAATGAGCAAAACATACACAAAAATATTATAAGATTGGTGCAAAAGAATAAAAATTCTTAAATTAAAGCACCTCTCTTAATCAATCGGTATAAAATAAACATGAGTATTACATAAAAAACACAACATAATGCAACATAACACAACATAACATAATCCCTTCTGTGCTGTCGACAAAGTGGCCAGTATCGACGAAGATAAGTGCTGACAAAGGTTAGCATCTATACCAAATACCTACTGTTGTGAGAACACGATATCTTCAGGCCTGTGATTTCAGAAAAAAAAAATGCATAAAAATGCATTGATATTCATAAATGTTCTATGCAGTGTATTCCAGGTAGAGTTCTGCACGGCTGCAATTTTCCACAGCCTAGCCGCCCCGCAGCCGTGGCTCCACAGCCACAGCCGCCCACAGCCGTGGCAAACTGTGGGCAGCCAGCCGTCAGCCGGCCGTGGATACTTTCAATGAAATGCAACCAAATAGTATATAATAAGTTGTTTTTAGTTGAAACATATAGCCAAAAGCACATTGCAATGGGCTATAGATTCTCAAGCTCATGAAGCATCATAGGTTAAGTGGTTGTGTATCTGGCTTTAGGCCGAAGGCCTGAAGCCTGATGCGCATCGCATGCCTACACAAGCCCTTGCAAGGGGTTAAGAAAGATGGGTAGGTAGGTACCTACATCAACAGAAAACATAAACAACAAACCAGAATAGAAGCACTAGCAGTGTAGACATCTAATGCCAAATCCCGAAGCATGGTTGTGGGACAGAACAACAGACCCTGATGCTTTTCATTATCAATGTTAGGTATGGAAAATGAAACTGAAGTTGATGAACTGTCAAACAGTGATTGTCTAGTCAAAACTCTTGCTTCTTTCTTACCTTGCATATTTTGTGGGGTGTGATATGCCAGGCTTGAAGCAGCCTTCTGAGCAAGTCTCAAACTAATTTGATATGCAAGGCATCAAAACACTAGTGAGCATCCAAGAAAGAAAAACATTCATCTATTTTGATTTTTCCAAATAATGATCTTCGCTCAAATCCCCAAGGACGTGCGAGCCACAATTGCCTCTTTCATTCAAAAATTTTACTTGAGTTTTTAATGACGTCAATAGCAAAGAAGTGGCAATTAATTGTTTTGTGTCACTATGAACAGCTATAAAAATTATAATTAATAAATAATGATGCTATACAGTTAAAAACTTGCTCTCAAACAAAGCCTAATTATCAATTTTTTACATTTTCAGAAAAAGACGTCATTTTATTAGTAAAGTCAACAGCTCGCGTAAGAAATATTGTGTTCAGGGTTTTCACCGTCTTGTGAATTACGTGTTCAGGGTTTTCACTATCATGTGAATTAACCGTAAGTAAGGTTCATGCTCACTTATAATCTAATTCCATTGGCTTCGTTGATCAGCATTTTCTGTTAGCGGTCACTCACACACCAGTTAGAACATAAAGCACCAGTTTTATATTATGTAATTGGATTTGCCGAAAATCCAGAAATACATCTAAGAGTTATTTTAGATAATATTTTATGAAGCCTTTACCTGCCTTTACCTAAGGCGTGATTTCTTTTTCTATTACCTGAAAGAATTATTGAACGCTCGTCTTCAATAGCTGTAAGGTGCTCTCCTAATGACCAGGTGAGATTGATTTGAAAGGGATGTGACAATGCGACATGTTTGCATTTTCTGAAACTGTCAAGCTCTTGATGAAGGAACAATTGGTACCTATAATTAGTATTCTGTACCAGAGTGCAAACTCCCCTACAGCAAATGGTAAAACCATTACAGGTTTTCAAAGGCTTCACCACTTTCAATGTTGCTGGGCATCCTTTGCATGATTTTTACAGGCAAGACTGCTTATCAGAATGTAAGATTAGGGATTTAAAATTTTATATTTGGGTACTTAAGATTGAGCTTGAAATCTCACAGCCGTGGCCACAGCCGTAGCCGTGTTCTTGGAGATATTTGCAGCCGCCCCGGCCCACAGCCGTGGGGCTGCAGCCAGCCGCGGCTGCAGCCGGCCGGTGCAGACCTCTAATTCCAGGCGAGAGCTTCCGTAAGAGACCTATACAGAAGTCCATGATTCACGAGCTAGACATTCGAACGTTACGAAGTGTTAACATTATGCAAAGGCCGAACTTATTGGCATCATATGCTGCATTCTTGAAGTGTATTTCAGAATATCCTGCTTCTCTGAGGATTGTAAATAATGTTTACGACATGAACACTTTTTATATCATTATTTTTATGTTAGGTAATGTTAATGGATGGCTTGACGTCTTATAAACACGCCTCGAAACAAAGAACGAAACAAATATTTTATCTAAGCAAAACATCAATCAACCCAGATGCTGAGATGTAAATTCGGTGCCAGAAAAGATGCACTGTTTCCGTGTCTGACCCTACGAATTCTAAAGTCACTCCCTCGACCGTCCAAACCCAAAAGACACCACCACCGCCACTCCAACCAAAGCCAGCCCACCCGAGCTCCCAGAGGGCAGAGTCCCGGAGAAAACCCACCCCTCCCCTCTACCTCCGTCGATTCTACCTCTGACCCACATCCGACCCCACAAGTAGATCAGGGCGCGAATCCCGTCTCTGATTGGTCAAGCTCCGTTCGTCGGTGAGCTCTGATTGGTGGAGAGGCGGAGCCATATAAGGGGTTGGTGGTGTGTAGCTGTAGCTTTGTGGGGCGTGTTGGTGTGTGAGGCATTCGGAAGGCGGCAGCCGAGCCAGGAGGTTGGACGCGCAGGACAGGAAACATGCGGATGGTGAGTAGACCATGATGGTGTTGGTGATGGTGCTGGAAACGATGTTGGACGGTTTACGTTGGTGAAAATTAAGAGGGATTGTTGAGGGAGCGGAAGTGCCGGTGCTGGTGTTGGAAAGGATGGTTGGTGATGATGTTGAAGAGTTGGTGGAAAGGGAGAGGGTTTGTTAGAGGAAATGTTGTAGAAAATATTTTAGGAAAGGATGTTGAAGACAATGCTGGACAGTTAAAGGTGGTCAAAATAGGGGGCGCTCTTATTGCAAGTGATGTTGGTGGTGTGGCGATGGTTGTGATGTAGTAAATGATGGTGAACAGTCGTTGGAAATTGATATGGTGGTGCTAAGCGCTTAGTCTGGTAGCCGTAAAAAGAACAGAGTTGAAGCGCCTAGCAGCACTTTGCACGTTTTTCGATTGTTGCAAATGCATAGCATAAAGAAGCATACCTATTTGAAAAGACGTGTGAGAAATGATATCGGATACATTGCAGGTAATACGAAGGCACGTGCATCAATTACTGTTGCGCTTTAAATCCGTTCGTTTTTACGATTGCTAGACATTTGTGGTGATAAAGGTGGTTGGTGGTTACTGAAGTCGGTGTGATAGGGGAGACTGAGTTCTAGTCCAGTCGCGTTTAGTCTGACTTTGGCAGTCCACTCGATTCCAGTCTGTCCAGACAAGAATCCAGTCTTGCCAGCATGGTCCGCAGTATCGGTGCCGCAAATGTGCTGTGCTGTGTCTATTTTGTATAGTGGTTCTTTCATGCTTATGTACCTACCGCAATTGTTGAATTGTTTAAATTCATACATTTACCGTGCAAAAGAAATGCGATGTCAGCACATCGTAGTTTATACGAATTCAAATAGATGTTGGCCAGGACTGGACCATTCCGGGATCTTTTTTCGTAGCATTGCACATTTCGCTTTCAATATCTAGTCATTGCCTAATAACTTTTACATAAAAGGGAACACGTGTTAGGAACAATGTAGTAATTGCTTCATTCAATTTAAGGTACCAAATTCAATGGGAAAACGTTAACACAAAAAATGATATGGTTTCACTTGCCGAAATTAAATTCCTGAACAACATGGATTCAACCTTGAGTTTTCAAGCTTGATCACTAGTAAGTTTTAGTAACTGTCACTGTTGCCTCTACAAAGCGTCATAACTACAAAACTATAAAAGGGTACATAAGAATTTATGCAGCATCAAAAATGCACTGTCATCAAAAATATTCCTACCAAGACGAACCAGCGGAATAAAAATCACACCTTAAATTTTCGTGCAAATTTGTAGGCAATTCAAATATGCGAATAATTAAAATACCACCTTCGGTCATCGCTGCAGTTTAAAATAAAAACCATTACCGTTCCCACCAGATGCCATTCATTCTCTCAACAAAATCCCTTCTCATATTTTATTTCCCACCGTTTTTTTTCCGAAATTTCAAAGTTCGTGCAAAAACACATCACTCACTGCCCGTGTGCAGAAAAACCGGTGGACCGCTCAAGGTCGCTCCATTCAGACTCTGTAGAGTAAAACCGGCCTTGCTACGTCAAGGTTACTCACAACGTAAAGACTCGCCGAGCAAGTTTTACCTGTTGAGCCGGTCAGAATCTAGTCGGGTTGAGTCATGTTGGCACGAAGGAAGTAAAAAATCCGTCACATGATACTGGTTGTTCCGGTGTAGGGATGCCGTTTATAATATGTATGGGCGTATGGGCTTTCTTGATTTTTCTTCACGATTTGTTTGAGGATAAGTCAATATTTCAGACCATAAAGAAAACATCACATAAGCCTTGATCTGCCCCGTTCGGCCATTGACCTCTCTTGTGCTCCGTTTGGCCATCGTTTGTTCTGTTCTTTGAGTCACGCTATTGCCGGGTTTAGCCGTCGGCCGACTTCAGTTTGACTATCGTTCGACTCTTCTTCCATCAACCCTCGACTCCAGTTCCAACATTGTTGGAAATTCGTTCAGCAATAGCTTGGATTCGGGTCCACCACGTTTGGAATTCGATTCGAACATCGATCAATTTCATCTTGACCATATGTCTGTCAACTCAAGTTCGAACCAACTGTCCTCAACCGAGCTCCATCGGTCAGGTCACCTTGCCTTCTACCCAGCCCCGACCAACTTGTCTGACCAGGGTCCGATCTGCCTCATGTCTGATGTCAGCTTGCCTCTCCCCTGAGCTCAGATCAGTCGGTCTCAGGTCAGCTCGACTAATCGGTCTCAGGTCAGCGCGACGAATCGGTAGATCAGATCATCAAAGTCGTCTGCCTAGTCTCACCAATCGGTCCCAGGTGTGCCCGGCCGATTAACCTGTCTCAGCCAGACCAATCGGTCTCAGGTCATGCCGACAGACCGATCAGCCATCCCAGCCCGACCGACCAGCCTCGCGGTCGAGAAAACCGGGCCTCTCCCGACCGGCGTGAGCCACTGACCCAGTACCGCGGCAGATGTGGCGCGCCGCGGCTAAAGTGGCGCACGTCTGGCCCGCGGCGAGTCCGGCGCGGCGGCGGCGTGAAGCGGCGCGGCGCGCCACTCTAAGGTCATCGACGCTGCTTTCTAGTTGTCGGGGAGAAACTCCGCCGCCGCTGCTGGGGACGCGTGATTAGCATGGATGCCACGCGCTGTTGGGAGGGTAGGGCAGGGGAGGGGAGGGGAGGGGAGGACTGGCCAGTCAGGACTACGCACACGCAGTCAGGACTCGTCAGTCGGTAGTGAGGAAGAGTCGATCAGGAATTGTTGTCAGGAGGACAAAGCCACGTTCTTGGGCAGAAGAAAGTTAATTGGGAAACTGGATGCAGCGATGGTGAGGAATCCTCTGCTTTTGTTGTTTTGATTTTTTGTTTGCTTCAAACTAAAACTCGACGCATTCATAATAGTGAGTTTCCAAGAGCATTGCTCGAGTTGTCGTTCTGCGTCCCACAAAAAATCATTTCATAAGTCATGCCAAGTCCATTTTCCCATTTGACGAAAATTATCTTTATTCAAAGCCGGTGTCATCATCTTCCATTTGAAACAATGTGCCTTTGGTGAGGTTGGATAAAACAGGAGCAAGGTCTCTGTTGCACATTTCCGCTTGCATCTGTATTCCGCCCGTTCCAGCTTCCTGTTCCATTTCTCTCGGCCATCATTGACACATCTTCGTGACATCTCCATTGCGTTGGTCACGCATAAATCCAATGACGTCAGCAGCGTGAATCCAGTGACGTCATCACCAGTGAAAGGATGTTCCGTGATTGCACCATTGCGTATCCGGTTGTGAATGGCCGTGATTTGTCACGCATTTGCATCGCCAAAGGATGACGATTGTGCTTTGCCACGAGCCGAGACCGTGGAAATGTATTTTTGCAAAATGTGCAACAATGCACGAAGACTTTCAGTTCCGGTTACATTTGGCATATCATCAATGAGCTTGTTGCACAAACCGAGGTAACTTCTGTTTTTAATCTGTGCATAAGTGCACTGATGCCATCGACTCTCTCTCTCACGCTTTCTGCTTTTTAGTGTTTCCTTTCTTCCCACCATCATAAATTCATCGTCACGTCATTTTTGACCGCCCCTAAATCTGCGTCATTTTCGGCAGATGGCTATCAGGCCGATAACCGTATGTTGAACAACAGTTATTGGAAACACATGTGCGTTCCGGTTAACGAATCCTGTAATTTGCTACCATCTGGCTAGCGAGGTAGCATTACGGTTTCATTTGTCACGATACCGCTGCGACGTTGTCATGACAACCACTGTTCTACCAACATCTGTTCCTCCCTCTAAGAGCAGTAGCACCAGGAGCAGCAGCGGAAACATAATTTCTCGCTCGTTTCCCTCGCGCCCTAGGCGTCGTCTAGTCGGCGTCAAAAAAGAAATCCGCGTGTCTTCCGGCTACAATTAGCATACCCATCCGGCTTTCACTTCTTGTACTGGACCCACGAAGGACAGCTGAGTAAATTTTAGTAGTAATTCCCTAGAAACACTGGAGAAATTTGTGACAAACGTCCGAGAAATTTAGGGCATGTGATCGGTCGCGGTGATTATAAATGAAAGCCGTCGATATGGTAGCGATCGGTGAAAACGATCCATTTGTTTGAACAGTGGAAAATATGCATTATATAACAGGTTTTTGAAACAACTCGACAGTCATGACAATTTACGAATGCTGGACATCGCTATACGAGTATCATAGGTAATCATTAGGTATACCTCCTTGTCATTACTAAATTACTTTATTTTACTCAGCGAGTTATTTCTGGTCAGCCCTATCGTGAGTTTCACCAGATAAAGAGGCTCATCATCTCTGTCCTCCACTTTATCCACATTGCATTTAAGTTCCCCTTGCTCACGCCACACTCCATTTCAAACATTGCCCACTCCTCATTCCAGCCGCCTAACTCCACATTAGCACTCCACCCCAACGCCTCACTCCATTCCATTCCAAACTCCACACTCCAGACTCCCCACCGCCCGGAATTCCTCGACCGGCGCATCTAATTAGTTCAGTGACCCACTACAGAGCCGCCTTCAGGTGACCTTGACTGCGCCGCCTAACGGCCCCAAATGACGTCACTGGCATACTAACCCCGTGATTGGCTGGCGCACAGTGGTTGCTGAGCTCGGTATGGTGTGTCAAAAAACAGCGACAGGTGGGGAGTTGGTGGTTGAGCTGTGAATGAAGGCTGATGCGGAGGATCATTTCCGTTGGTAGCTTTGATTTTCTTTGTAAGAAGACCGTCAAAATGTCCGTGTGTTACATATTTTTTCCGTAATTTAAACAAACTTTGGTGGGACGCGAGATTACAATTGAAAGACAATGCTTTTAAATTGCGTGTGCCCCAGCGTTTCCACGGTAACCGTCTGTCGCATCGTTCCCTGCCGGTTCGTTGACCCAGCCTCTAGTCGTTCACGTGCCAGTCATTTGCCTGCGCCGCTAGTGAATTCTATTTGGAACAGCTGACATCGTCCAGTCACGGATGGCTGGATACTTTGTTACCCTCCGTTCCACTTTAGAAGGCAACTGTGACGATCCAGTGAGCTCAATGATGAATGAGCTTAGTGATTCGTCTCTCATCAGAGTTCAATCACTTCAGGTATTCAATCCTGTTGTCTCTTCTGTTCTGGGCCATTTATTTTGCTTGAAGCCGTAGCGATTTCATTCTGACGAAACAAAACCTTGATATGGTTTCACTTTGTCCTTCGATGCTTTCTCAATACCCCGACTGGCGATCCGCCAATTATGATTAAAAAATTACCATTTATGTCGCATCTTAGCTGAATCTACCTGCCTTGACACAAATTTGCATCCAAACGTCCTCTGCTGTCACCTCATCAGGGTGCATCTCAAGGATCTTCCCCAGGCCCCCTGCTTTCTGTCTCACCTGCTTTCTCCCCCGGTACATCCGGGCCGAGGAGGTGCAGATGAAAGCGACCCGGCGTTGCCATGGCGACGGCGGTGCGATCGAGGTCAGCCGGTCAGTGGCCGGCGTGGGAGTCACGTGACCGCCCGTGGGGAATGACTGTGAGGAGTGGGATAAGATCACGTGGTGGGCCTGGGGTTTAAGAGCGATGGGTGTTCGGAAGCGAAATAGAATCAGATGGTCGGGAAGGAGAGAGGATGACATCACATTGGGACATGGTGACAAGAGAAGAAGCAGATATTTTGCAATTTGCTCAGATATGAGTACATTTACTTGCATCAATCATTTTACAAACACCAAGCCAAACAATGACATACTACTTTGTCTACCCCGTATCCATATTCATAGATTGTGGATCACTACCTTGTAGCACCAATTATTTAAATAGAAACAATTCGACATGAAACTTAAAACCATTCATTGTTTTGTTTTCATTTTCTCATTGCAGTTACCCTTATAGTCGGTGTGATTACTTATTTTGTGACTGTCACTTGTATACACGTGTGAGGTCATCTATGTTTTGTGTTTCTTTCTTAGTAGGTATGTGGCCGGCTTGCTGCTTGCAGCAGTTGTGACGTTATTTGTATTTTCTGTTTTTTTTTGTGATCGCGCCTCGTGGGTCTGCTGTGGATCTGTCGATGTCGGCTCTAGCCATATGTGATTTGAAACATGCTTTATATTTCATGCAACGTCATTGACATCCATTAGTGACGTCATCTGCGTTTTCCGCTCACAGTTCGTGGCCGCGCTGTTGCTGGCAGCAGGTCTGTCTCTTGCAGTGTTATATGACGTCATCTGTGTTTTCTGTTCACAGTTCGTGGCCGCGCTGCTGCTGGCAGCAGGCCTGTCTCTGGCAGTGTTACATGACGTCATCTGTGTTTTCTGTTCACAGTTCGTGGCCGTGCTCTGGCAGCAGGCCTGTCTCTGGCAGTGTTATATGACGTCATCTGTGTTTTCTGTTCACAGTTCGTGGCCGCGCTGCTGCTTGCAGCAGGCCTGTCTCTGGCAGCCGCTGATGGGTACGGCTACAAACAGCCTGTGAAGTATGCCGGTCCCATCGTCTACAGCGGCGAGAAGCCTCCCATCGTCCACTTCCCGGCGCCGCCGAGGCCCACGGTGAGTGGAGCTACTGCTCGGAACGGCCAGAAAGCTACAACGTCCAAATTTAAAGTGGCTTGATATTATTGCGTCTAATGTTGAGAACAGCCCGACAGTTGCGAATGATCGTGACATTTTGATAGCTCTTGCAAGGCTCATTAAAGGGCATGTGTAGATAAAGAAAACGTGTTTGTATATTTGTGTCACTGCTAAAATGTACTCTTTTTCATCACAAAGTGTAATCTTAGCATACATTTTCATCGCCTTACATAAACTCATTTAGGCTTCTATGATGGGAGCACTTCTTCACAATTCCTCTCGATTTGCTGTTTACTAACCCTCCCCTCCTCCCCTCCACAGAAGGGCTACGGACACGGCAAGGGCGGCGGTCACAAGATCCCGCAGTCCATCAAGTACGTGCCGCTCCCCCACCACGAGCTGCCCGTGCTGATCTACCAGTCGGACTCCAACCCTCCCGTCCACGTGGTCAACACCCCGGCACCCTACGTCGCGCCCAAGGCTCCCAGCAAGGGCTACGGCGCCCCGAAGGCTCCCTCTGGCAGCTATGGCGCCCCGAAAGCTCCTTCTGGTGGATACGGCGCCCCTAAGGCTCCCGCTTCTGGGTATGGCGCCCCGAAGGCTCCTTCCTCTGGATACGCCGCCCCTTCTAAGGGACACAGCAGCGGCGGACACAGCAGCGGACACGGAGGCGGACACAGCAGCGGACACGGAGGCGGACACGGAAAGGGAGGCGGATACAGCGGCGGAGGCGCCAGCGCCCACGCTCATGGCTCCAGCGACAGCGCCGTCTACATCAAGGCTCCCCCTGCGCCCGCGCCCGTCTACGTCCCCGCCCCCGAGCCGCAGTACGTGAGTGCCAGCAAGCCCAAGCCGAGCTACGGTGCTCCGCACAAGCCGGCCCCGAGCTATGGAGCCCCCAAGGCCAAGGGATACCCCGCCCCCAAGCCCCAGTCGTCGTACGGAGCCCCCAAGGCGAAGGGCTACCCCGCTCCGCGTCCGCAGAGTAGCTACGGTGCCCCCAAGGCCAAGGGATACCCCGCCCCCAAGCCGCAGTCTTCTTACGGAGCACCGAAGGCGAAGGGATACCCCGCCCCGCGTCCTCACTCATCCTATGGAGCTCCCAAGGCTAAGGGTTACCCCGCCCCGCGTCCCCATTCGTCCTATGGAGCCCCCAAGGCCAAGGGATACCCCGCCCCCAAGCCTCACTCCAGCTACGGAGCCCCCAAGGCCAAGGCTACCCCCGCACCTCACATCATCTACGCCGGTCACCCGCCAATCCACGTCTACCAGCAGCCCCCTGTCTACCAGGTCCCCAAGGCTGCCCCCAGCAAGGGCTACGGACCTCCCCCTAGCAAGGGCTACGGACCTCCCCCTAGCAAGGGCTACGGACCTCCCCCGAGCAAGGGATACGGACCTCCCCCTAGCAAGGGCTATGGCGTCCCCAAGGCCCCCACTGCCAGCTATGGCGCCCCTAAGGCTCCCTCGTCTGGCTACGGCGCTCCCTCGAAGGGGCATGGCGGCGGCGGACACGGCGGCGGCCACGGCAGCGGCGGCCACGGAAAGGGAGGCGGCGGACACGGAAAGGGAGGCGGCGGACATGGAAAGGGAGGCGGATACCCCGCCGCCGTTCCGTCCAGCAGCTACGGCGCCCCCAAGGCTAAGGGATACCCGGCTCCTCGCCCCAGCAGCCACTACGGCGCTCCCTCGAAGGGCCACGGCGGCGGTGGACATAGCGGAGGGCACGGAGGCGGCAAGTACCCCGCGCCTCGCCCTAGCAGCGGATACGGTGCCCCGAAAGCTAAGGGATACCCGGCCCCTCGCCCTAGCAGCCATTACGGCGCGCCCAGCAAGGGTCACGGCGGTGGTCACGGAGGTCACGGCGGCGGTCACGGAGGCGGTCACGGCAAGTACCCCGCGCCCCGTCCCAGCAGCAGCTACGGCGCCCCCGCCAAGGCCAAGCCCGTCTACCTCCCGGCGCCCAAGGCGTACAACAAGCCTCCCATTATTATCTACCAGGGAGTGAGGCCCCCCGTGCATGTCTACAAGGCCGACCCGAGCAAGGGTTACGGCGCCCCCAAGGCCCCGAGCTCTGGCTATGGTGCTCCCCACAAGAGGGTTGACACCGAGACCCCCAAGTCTGCTGCCCTGGAGGCTGTCGTGCCCCGGAAGAACGAGGAGGCACAGCCTGTCGCTGCGGGTTTGACCCAGGAAGTCGAGGCTCAGGAGCGAGTTGATTCGTGGCTGCCTCTGAACGTTGAGGGCGAAGAGGCGCCGGCAGCGGAAGCCACCCAGGCTCAGGCGAGGTCTGACGATGGCGTGGATACTGTGATCGGCACCCCGGCGGTACAGCAGCAGGTTCAGGATGTTGGAGAGCAGGTGGTCCAAGCTGTTGTCTCCGTGGGTAACTCGGAGTCGCAGTAGGGCGCGAGCAAGGGGATGTTAACTTATTATTGCGGGAGGCTCGCCGCCGCCGGCGGTAGCCAGTAGAGGCGACTGTCTCACTACCCCGGCGCCAGCGGCGATAGGTGGCGCTGTCGGCGCGCCGCAGGCCGTATAGGTGGCGCCACTGTTGCCGACGGCGCCGGAGGCGCTCCCCAGTTAGGGGTTGGCGCCGACTCTGAGTCCATCCGGGGCGTCCTCACGCCCCGCCCACCTGGACTCGAGTCACGAGGCCGGCGTGGGCATGTGCGCATGCGCAGAGCGTCTGGGAGGTGTGATAGTGTGTGTGGCGTCATTGGTTGCATTATACGCCGAGTACCTACAAATACTCAGCTGATGAGAGCTGTTGTACATAGTAGCTTCATTGTGTGGCTGAGACGCGTCACTGCGCAGGCGCACAACGCGCCGCGTGGAGAGAGCGTGAGAGTGAGTCGGAGAGAGTGAGATGTAATATGACGAGTGTTGTTCATATTTGCAGTGTACTGCCCTGGTTGTATGACCAAGGTACTGCCCAATCCACCCTCCCGGTTGTTCATTGTTGTGCCGGAGATCGCTGCTTATATTGTTATGTAACATCTGCGCCACACTCGTCGCCGGCTGCTGCTACCAAATGACGCCGGTGTGTGAAGTTTTTCCCCTACAAATGAAGTATTTATCATTCTTATTGCTGACCGCACCACGGGGGAAGTGATTGCTCAATAAACCATGCGAACGCAAACGGTGTGTGTTCTTTGTGAGATGCTGACGCTGCTTGCGATCCAGAGAGAGAGGAGAAACAGTAGGAAAGGCAGAATATTCTACACATGCAAAAAAAACTACAATTCGATAAATGACAAACTGAAAATACCGAAATGGAAATATCGTTATTCGGCTAGGAAATCATCACAAGTAACGCGCGCAATTCAGTTAGGAAGCCATACAGTGTTAATATGTGGAATAGAGGACGGAAAATAATCTTACACCAGTGCTCACCATTGGGCCAAGTACAGTCCACAGCAGAAGTAATGTGGGGTTTCAGTTATGGGTATTTTCTGCTTCTGAAGCTTAGGAACGATTAGCCAGACTACAATGAAACTTTGAATGTAGCTTATATGTATCGTCACCCTTGCAGCTGCAACTTTAGCTATTGACATCTTCTTTTCGATCACTCCGCATTAAACAATCGCCAGTCAAAGCCAACCGTTGTGATTGGTAAAACCCTACATTACTTTAGCGGTAGGCTGTACATTGAGGTCGCGATATTCTGGCGGTAGATCTGGAGGCAAACTATAGACGATGATCCAGACATGTAACACTGACTTATCGCGGCAACACGACCTTGGAAAAGGGTTGTCGGAGTACCTAAATGTAAACACTTACGAATAAAAATCAATCCATATTTTATTGTGCTATGTATCATCATATAAAAAAAATAATAATGCCATAGCAAAATGTTAGATTAACCCGCGCACCGACGGGGGGGGGCGGATATCCGCCCCCCCCCCTGAGGTTTTTCGCGAATAGCGGGAAAACCGCGGCGCGTAGCGCCGCGAAATTTGGTATGACTATCACCTCATCAATTTTACACATGGTGTGCAAGTTTGAACCTCCTAACTTTTAAGGTCAGGTCACCAGGTCACTTTGAATGACCCAACCTCAAGTCACTTTTTTGCAACTTTGTCACCGTGCCAGAGCTACAGTAGATGTCGGAGGCCTTTGAAAGTCGCAGGATATTATTAGGTCATTAGTAGCTACAATTTGTATATCTCGGAATTTTGATATCGGTGACCTAAGGTCAGGTCAATTTCGCGACCTCCCCATTATAAGTCAATGGGGGAAAAATCAACTCCCTGTTTTTACCACTAAAACGGGTCGGAATGGCCCCATATACCATACATGACTTCATATACGATCAACCTTCACTACCTTGAGGTCTGTTTTGCTGTTGGGCAGCTGTGAGGTCATGTGACGTCATCAAAGGTCACCAAAGGTTTTTGGCCAATAACTCCGTACAGGAACAAGATACAGACGCGTGGATGGTCTCATTGTGTTCAGCTCGTCAAGACGCATCGAATGATATACATGATGACCTCGAGGTCACGTGACCTGAGGTCAACCTTTGACCTTGACCTTTCGAGGTCAACATATATATCATTCGATGCGGATTGACGAGAGGATCACGATGATGCCCTTAGTTTGTTCCTATCTTGACTAATTCGAAAGTTATTCGAGAAAAACTCTCTCCATATTTAGCGCCGCCATTTTGACTTTTTCGACCCCTGTGACGTCATCTTTGACTTGACCTGAAAATGACCTTAGTAAAAATTGTAGATCTTGGCCGTGCGTATCCGATGCCGTTTACCGCTTGTCGCTATCTTGCTTCGTTCTCGAGATCTCAGGGGGGGGCGGTCATCCGCCCCCCCCCCGTCGGTACTAAGTTGGCGCAGACCCCCGTCGGTGCGCGGGTTAAAATGTCCCATCCAGTTTAACTAAATATTAAATGGCTCACTTGTGCCCAGAAATTCAACAACAAAAAGTGTTCGACATATTTGTTAACCCGCGCCCCGCTGGGCTATTCAGCCATACGCGCCCTGCTGGGGGGGGGGGGGGGCAGATTCTGCCCCCCTGTCTAACTTCCGAACCGATGGTCGTAGAAAGACGGGGAAAACGGCAATCGAAAGCTCTCAACAAGCCGGATCTTAAGAGCCCAATTTTTTTTTGCTCAAGTAGGTCAGAGGTCAGGTCAAGGTCAGGTCAAGGGTACAAAATGCAAATTTCTACAGTATCGGCCTTGCACCGTAGTTGCCGAAGAATGGACTGAGACTGATTGCCCAAAACGTGTTCTTAGACTACCAAGACAATATTTGTTGCATACAATGTCATTCAAAGGTCAAGGTCAAGGTCAGGTCAGGTCAGGTCAGGTCACCAAAAACAAAATATAGAAAAGGGCATGTGCGACACATGTTTTATGGGTCATTTTACTCATAGAATTCAATAGGCACACTCAATAAGTGATATGGACCACCTCCGGACGAATTTCAGGTCGAGATCAGGTCAAGGTCAGGTCAAGTAAGGTCAAATTTTGAAGTTGCTTGTTAACCCTCGCGGGCCCGGGGGGGGGCGTTTTTCGCCCCCCCCCCCCTGGCGAATATTTGCGATAACTCACGAACGCCTAGGGATAGGAAGGCGAAACTTTCAGTACCTTTTCTCCCATCAATTTGACATCTTCTGAAGTAAAAAATTTGGACCTAGCCCCCTTAATGACGTCACAAGGTCCATTTTTCTAGACCCCTGCACGGCAAACTTCGGTGTCACAGACGCAAACTTCAAATAGCTGCTAAAAATAGAGTTTTAGAGATAAAGACAAATTGCGAGCACGGCTGTGTAGCGTTTGACCTAGAGAAAAATAGAAAAATAGTTTCGGTGACCTGAGGTCAGAGGTCAGGTCAACGACCCCGAAATGTGGTTTTAGTTTTTCGCAAATAACTTCGACAAAAATGGTCCTAGAGCTACAGCAGTGGTACCATCGCATTCGCCTTGTCAAGCCGCGTCGAATGATATATATTTTGTTCGGAAAAGGTCAAGTTTCATGTTGACCTCAAGTGACCTCGAATGACCTCTGGTTGACCTTGACACATGAAAGGTCGTTTATGATGGATTTGTACCCGCTGATCACGAATCTGGCATCTATTTTCCTCTAAGCCTTCATTTAGAGCTTCCGGATGGCAAAATTGTCTTATTTATTATTACTAACTTGAATCAGTGAAATAGCCTCTAGCAGGGATACTCTTCTGTGACCTTGACCTTTGAGCAGCCTTGTATCGTAAGATGAACCACAAATAGGGAACTGATAAGCCTCAAAACATTTCAAAACATCTTGGAAGTTAGCACGCAAGATGTGCGAAAAAGTGCCAAGTTTGAGGTCAACTTTGAGCGTGACCTTGACCTTGACCTTTGATTTGGAGCACATTTTCAGAATCCTCAGATTCTCTTCTTTCGTTTGACACCCAATTTTGCCGGTTTGATGCAGCCTGCCGTCCTCTAGAATGCTTACTTTGAGATCACTACACATGTGCCGGTTTTGGCCTTTGACCTTGACCTCTGACCTTGAAAATTGACCTGAGGTCAAAAATTTTGGGTGCATTAGAATCGTCTCGTAAGGACCTTTCGTTTGGTATCGCTTTTGTTTCCGTAGCTCCCTTATTTACGGAGTTAGACAGGGGGGCGAAAAACGCCCCCCCCCCGGGCTGCGGTGGTTGGGATTACCCCCCGGGCCCGGTCGGGTTAAGGCCTAAAAAGATGCCTATCTGATGCAGTTTTTCACGGCGAATCGAATGGTGCTATT